>NC_056732.1:926037661-926134893 GCF_019279795.1 Protopterus annectens
TCCCGGGTCATAGGTTCTGTAGGACCGGCTGGAGGCTGAGCAGTCTTGTGGACAACTACTGCTCATACAACTTGTGTTCAGATGTATACAGGACTGGACATTGTGTTGTGACACCAAGTCTAATGTTTAGAACAGATACTTATCTCATGAGGGATATCCAAAAATTGTGGGGACTGATGACCTTCTTTGCTTTACAGCAATAAGGTAGGGTTATACATGCAAGGGATACATAGTTTGCAATCCTGAGACTGCCTAGGGTGAGACTGCCTACTAGATATGGGTATGGGTCACTATGTGCAGATATGGCTGCACCTATCTCACAGCCCAAGTATGGGTGGTTTTGGTGGACGTTCAGGAAGGGGGGTGGTGTACTGTGAAGGGGATGATGGGTATTCAAATATGTATCCAGGTGTGTTGGGGTTGGATGGCTCAGTTCAGGCCAGACCATTATGTGGGTATGTGCTGGTAACGTTTCCATACATGTGTATTGGACTTTTTAATGTTCACATGTTTGTGGAATTGTATTGTGGATGTGAATATTTGTTCTTTGGTTATCTTCCTGATTCACCCACAGCTCCCTTGTAGACCTCCAGTTCACCTGTTGTGCATCCAACCCAGTCTCCCCTTGGTGAATTATTACATTACCCGTCACCCCCCACCCCCATATTCCACAGACACCATCCATCCCTTCTCTAGTTGATGGCCCATGGCACAGTCAACAGAACACATTGCGTACACTTAATATCTCTGAGACCAATATGGTTGTGAGGACTACCCTAGCATTTCTGATCATCCACATGCTGTACTTCACACACATAGGTACACGCAAATACTTATCTTTCATGACATGGTAGGTAGACCTGGATAATACCCGTTCCTTTATGGGCTGTCCTGAAAAGGACGACTTGGACCGCGAATGGGCAGATATTGGGCGAATGCTCTGACCATTGGTAGGGTTGCCACCTTTTCATATGACCTGGATGGGACATTTTTGGGACACACATCAGAGTTTACAGGCCAACACATACCCACGGTCATTACAAAGGATGGTACTTTAGTTTTATGCCTAAATATAAGCTTTTATTGTTGTAGCGGTGTAGTTGCTTATTCTGTTTCGTTTATTTACTTATTCTGTTTCTTGTAACATTTAGGTATGTTATATCTGGAAATAAGTATTGCATGAGACTATTACATAAAATATGGGACATAATTATATCCTAATATCGCAGGACATTTGACATTTATAATGGTTTTGGTATGGACACACCTGCCTAGAGGGGGACTGTCCCTCACAATGCAGGACAAGTGGTAACCCTAACCATTGGGCTAGGCTTAGCAATTGGCGGCGCGTTAACACAATGCGTTTCGCTTCCACTTGGTATAACTAGTGACACTACAATGGAATACGGGAACGGGGTTTTAAATATCATTTGTTTGAAGGACTGGGACTCAATATTCAGCTACGTGCCTTTGTGTTTACTTTTTATTGTGGTGTTCGCAAAAATGTCTTGTATGCTTTGCATACATTTCAGTATCCACGGACACTGACAGGAGTGATTACTATTAGAGGCAGGCTATACTAATCAGCATTTTAGGTTGCGCGTATGCAGCCGACATGTTTATACCTTCGTGCAGTGCTTGGACACACCCCCTGCACTCATACATGTTTCCTATGCACGTGGCCGTTACGGCAGTGCGCCTTCATTAATATGCATCTGGTACTGCTGCGCCATCTCTACACCGCACAGTCGGCGCAAGGCTAATGCCGTCCTTGCGCCAAGCTTCATGAATCCCAGGTACTGTTTATTAATGCTGCGACTCAAATGTGTTGTTGTTATTATATCATATTCATGTTATCATAACTTGTCTATTTTCCATATTACTTGTTGTTATTGTTGTTGTTGTAAAATATTTGTACGTACATACTGTTATGCAGGTTGTCTGAAATTTTCATTGGTTATAGTTGTATTATCTGTTGTAATAGTTTGGATAATTTTGTCCCAGGGACTCCAAATGGATCTTATATTGGGCAATCCAGTTAATAAATGTAAAATACATAAACATATGTGTAACAGTTTGCAATCAAAAGTTGATAAGTTATTTATGACTTTGTTACAATTTTGTTGAAATGATTTAAAAGCATGCGTAAATAAGTGAGAATTTTCATGTCAACTTTATTTCCTCTATAGAGTTCTAAATTTAAAATAATGAACATGAAATGTACTACTTTTAAATGTACTCCTTCTATTTGATTAAATATTAGAGGGGAGAGACAGTACATTTGTTGTTTGATAGTTGCTGTAAGTACAATGTAATGAATGCAAGAAAAGATGCACTTTGTTAATTATTAATAATGTCAGGTGCTATTGTTCTGTGTTTCTTTCTCACTTTAATATGTATGCAAATGCACAAAACATGGCAATTCCAGATTTTTTACATCAGTTACTTAAGACATGAGTGAACACATCATCCTAACTGACTATGCTGGTATCATGGTGAAGGATCATTAGTTGTGATGGTAATTTTGGAGATAAAAAAGACCACAGTGAAGAACTTCTCAAAAGCTGACTTCACACTTCTAAAGACTAGTGTGGTCTCTTTTAAGGCCCCTGAGCCTGCGGAAACCATTACTTAAGCCACTGAATCACTTACAAATGCCTTCTACCAGCACCTACAGGACTGCATGGATCAGGCAATCCCAAACAAAACAAAGACTCTTTGTACCAAAGGCAAGCGTCCAGTCTGGTGGACCCCAGCCATAAACAAGCTCTACAACAAAAGGAGGAAGCTACTACAAGATAGAGCAAAATCCTTAAAAGGGAAGACACCTCTGATCATTATAAGTAAAAAACTAAGATCTCTCATAAAATCATCCAAGGCAAATTTTGAGAGAAAAGTCGCTAAGGACTCAAAAGACAATCATAAGGTCTTCTTTAGCTATGTTAGAAACCTGGGAGGAAACTCCCAGATATGCTCAGAATTAGTTCAAAATGATGTAAAAATCACTGAACCTACAGACATTGCCAACATACTGGCTGACAGGTTCAGTGCAAACTCCCCCCCCCAAAAAGGAGAGATATCTATACCAGAGGATTGTAGCCCCCCAAACATCTCTAACGCTCAGGTGAGAACTGCTCTCCAAGGCGAAAAACTCAGCATCCATGGGACCAGATGGTGTCCCCGGTTGTGTGCTCCACAAACTCAATGAGGAATTAAACCCGCAGTTAGGGCAGCTGTTTAATCTTAGCCTCACCTCAGGATACGCACTCAAGGAGTGGCGTCACGCAACTGTGGTCCCACTTCACAAAGGTGGTGCCTCCACCGACCCTGGAAATTACCGTCCCATCAGCTTGACAAGCCTGATCTGCAAAGCTATGGAGAGGATCATAATGGAACTCATAAATAAAGACATAGGGGACTTGCAGACTTTGGATCCAACCCAGTTTGGATTTGTCAAAGGCAGATCATGCCTTTTAAACTTGGTTGACTGTTTCGAAACAGTCACCAAGGCCATTGATGAGGGAAAGGCAGTCCACACAGCCTACCTCGACCTGGCAAAAGCTTTCGACACAATACCTCACTCAGGTATCATTGAAAAACTCATCAGCTTAAATGTAAACTCATACGTCATAAGATGGGTTGCAAACTGGCTAAGTGACAGAACCCACAGGGTCAGAGTTGCTGGCGCCATGTCAGACTCAAAGCCTGTCACAAGTGGTGTCACACAGGGCTCAGTCCTGGGCCCACTCTTGTTCGGCATCTACTTTTCAGAAGTACAAGCAAACACTGGAGGGTTATGGCTGACAAAGTTTGCAGATGACTGCAAACTGGGCGCCATAGTCGAGAACACATCTGACACAGATATCCTTCAGAAGGGTCTCATAGAGATGGATAACTGGTGCCAGAGCCATGGCCTAAAGTTAAACACCAAAAAATGCATAGTCATACCCTTCGGGAAAAACAAGGTTACCCCCAGCTACCATATAGGTGGCAACCCACTAAGCACAGAAGAGGTTATCAGGGATCTGGGGACCCAGGTTGACAGTAACCTTTCGTTTGACACTCACATTGCCAAAGTAGTTAGGAAGACCTTCTACATTGCCCACCTGATCATGAAGGGATTTACATCTAGATCAAGGGAGGTCATCGTTCCCCTGTACTCATCACTAATCAGACCAATGATTGAGTACAATGCCCCATTCGGAATGTATCTGACCCGACACCTGCAGCAACTGGAAAGGCCCCAAAAGTTCCTCACCAAAAGGATAAAGGGTCTCAAAAATATGTCTTATGCTGCCCGACTGAAGGAACTCCAGCTCTATTCAGTCGCCGCCTGCTCAGAGGTGACCTGTGCCTGACATACAAGGCCATGTCCAACCCGGAATTGATGAACATGCTTCACCTCAAAAATCTAGATTCCTCAGAACTACAAGGGCGGGAGACTTAAACCTTGACACGGTTATTAATAGGACGTGCTGGAGGGACAGATTCATCACCCAGAGACTCCCTATGCTGTGGAACAAAATCCCAGTACATGTGAGGCAGAGCACCTCGCTGGCCTTGTTCAAGAGAAATCTTGACCAATGGATGGGAGATCGCAGATATACCCCAGGGATTACCTCAGTGCCACTGCTTGACAGAGGCACAGCAAAAAAATGGGCATAGTATCCTTCAAACTAAAGGGGTGGCGAAAGCCACAAAACTCTGGGCTAGGCTTATAAATGCCCTTGGGCAGATAGCCTAGTATGAACCTATGAACCTATGAACCTATATTCCGTCATGTCATGTCATGCAGTAGATCTGTAGGTATGAAACTGTCAGACATAATATAATATAGAATTGAAAACATTCTAACAGCATGGCTTTAATAGTAACCACAAAACCTTTAGCAAGTTAAGCCAGATTCCTAAACGATGTATATAAATTTGTAATTTCACAATGTGAAAATGACAAGACAGCCAGCATACTTAGCCATATCAAGCAATGGAACTGGATCCTATGTGCTAAAAATCACCAGTGGAGTTACAACTTGCTAATCACCCCTTTATGGGAAATGTTCAGACAATGATGCATGTGGATGTAAGACCCAGTGAACCAAATCACAGGAGAAAAAAAAAATAATAGTAAGACATCCAATCTGGTTTCTAAATCATCCATGCTTTTGTGCATCCATGTAAAGTTCTTGTACACGTGAGAAACGTTACCAAACTGTTTCTTTGCAATATCAGTTTGTTTTTGTTTTTGAGAAAGTGTTCTGTATTTGGGCAGATTACATTGCAT
Source organism: Protopterus annectens (assembly GCF_019279795.1). NCBI lineage: Eukaryota > Metazoa > Chordata > Ceratodontiformes > Protopteridae > Protopterus > Protopterus annectens. Next base: position 926,042,942 of record NC_056732.1, read on the forward strand.
GGTTTGAAGCTGTAGTTTTTATCACTTGCAGATCTTCCATTTTAAATGCAGCAAAGCTGTAATGTCCTCTGCATTATTATGGGTAATCCTGATGTCCCTCACTGAAGCACTTTTACTGACCATAAGAAATATAAGGACAGTGTCACTATTATATCAACTTCTTATTTAAAACACAAGTCCATACAACAAGATGTAAAGTGATATACACTTCTTGGTTGACTTTAAAAAACATTTCAACCCATTGTCAAATGACACTGGTTAAATTGTTTGTTGCCCACATTAGACCAATAATAGAATACAGCTCTCTTTTCTGTCTATACAATGAAAGGGATTTGTTACTATTAGACAATGTCCAATGAAAATTTACTAGAAGAATTCTAGAATGTAAATGAATAAAATACTCAACAAGCTTAATTCCATTAGTTTGTATGCTGTCTGTTATCCACATTTAAGAGGAAAATTTTGTCTTTCTTTCTTTCTTTCTTTCTTTCTTCTTTCTTTCTTTCTTTCTTTCTTTCTTTCTTTCTTTCTTTCTTTCTTTCTTTCTTTCTTTCTTTCTTTCAAGCCACTACACAATGAGTAATTGAGTCAAAGTAGGAGAGTTTCCAGTAGTAGGCATGTTACAGTCATAACTGACAGATATAGATGCATTCGTAAGAGCAAGTTTATCTCAAATTCAATGTAAATATTTTACATTCATACTTGATAGACGTAGATGCAATCGTGGGACCAAGTATATCTCAAATTCAATCGCTTATTATAGGAGCAAACTTCCTTTGGTTATTAGAAAAAGCAGTTCTTGTTATCTTGATTTCAGAAATCAGTTGATCTCTGTAGATGCCTCTAAGTTAACTCAATGAAGCTGGAGTATCTGTACTGAAGGGCAGTGTGTTTGAACTACTGAGCTATTGGATGGCATTTTCATGAGTGATCTCAGACTATGAAGATAAAATAATGGTTTTAAAAAGCTTGTGTCTAGCTAATGCTGATTAGTTATCTCAGGAAAACAGTTATAATATATCTGGCTATATTGTATATTCAAGAACTTTTTTAGAAGGCCTAAGCAGCCCTGCAGAGACAGCTACTCTTTAATATGTTTGACCGTTGTGCAGCCCCTGTGTGAGCCCCCAGTACTGCCTTTTTTTAGATGCACATGGCTCTCATTGTTACTGGTTTCAGGCTTCTGACATGGACTTAACAGATTCCTAATGCAGAATTACTTGGAATAGTTCATAATGAACTATGAGAACAAAAATGCAAACAGGTTAACAAAGAATTGGATTTCTCATGTATAGACTTCCAGTGGTGGAACTGAAGGTACACGCAAGTGTCAGACTTATAGATTCCTTGCACCATTAAAACAGAATCGTGGCATGGATTTAAAAAAAGAAGCTGAAAAGTGAAAATAATCAGCTAAAAATATTCACTTAAAATCTTCTTTCTAAAAGTTAACAGCCCTTCTTCAAATGATTTTAGACCAATATCCAGAAGTCCCTCCTTGATCAAATATTAAAAAAAATATATTTTCCAACAAATGTTAAACCATGTTCAGTCATGTGGCATACTTTCAGACAGGCAACATGCTTTTACAGCAATGCATAAGTAGCACTATTACAGCTGCCTAGTCCTTGAGACACCAAATGATATCCAACATGGACCGATGTCACTTTATCAATGTTATCATCCTTGACTTAAGGAAAGCCTTAGACAATGACTATGACTTCATCCTACAAAAATGGATCATGTATTTTCTCTATTAAGGTATGCTTGTGACCAAAAACTATCTTATTAGCAGAAGTCTCATAGCCTCCCCCTGACCAAAATAACTCTTACTCCGGCATCATTTCAAAGTGTGTCACACAAGTCTTTATCCCTGGGCCATTCTTTCTTCTCTGTTTATTAACAACAGTTCTACAGACTTAATTCCAACTAAGCTGTAATTTCATGGTGATGGCATACTTTTGACTACATTGCTTAAGAAGGCATACCTATTGCAAATATTGCTTAAAAATATCTTCTCTTTACTGTTTATCTTGTTTACAATGAATAAATTAGAAATTAATTCAAAGGAATCTGATGCCATTCTATGTATTATCGCAAAAATATCTCTGCAAAGGCATCCCACTCCTTGCAAAAGATTTCAACCACTTAGCACTCCCTGCTGTAAAGGAAAAAAGATTTATACATCCTTATTGATCAAACACTCTTTTTTCAAGATCACATTGTACAACAGTCACAGAAAGTACTACATCAACAAAAACTTAGCTATACATTTCCCCACCCTCTGACTGAAGATGCTAGGAGAGTTGTCACATTGAATGTCCTAATCCTGAGACTGGAATATGGTCTCCTGATTTTCACTTTAAATTGCTCTGTAATACCTAAACCTTACAGAGGACTGAAAACAACATTCTTTGGTTTAACAGTTTGGGTCGAACAGATGAATATCAGCTCCATGGTAATAGAATATCTTCTGTCCTTCCTTTTAAACTTTCTAGGCATTTTTAAAAATCACACTGGTTTCCTTGTATCTCCCATTTTATATATTATACAATTTCAATACAACGCTTCCTTCCTTCCTTTTAAACTTTCTAGGCATTTTTAAAAATCACACTGGTTTCCTTGTATCTCCCATTTTATATATTATACAATTTCAATTCCTTTTCTTGTTGTATCTCAGGATTGTTGTCTACCTTCTATTATTGCTAATTCTGCTGTATCCTTTATTGCTGTTAACTATGATATATATATATATATATATATATATATATATATATATATATATATATATATTCACTTTAGATCATTGAAAGCCCATAACATTTAAATTCAAAACATTGTGACCAAAATCTTGAAAATTCAAAACACTGGAAACTCAAAACATTGAATCCCATAACATTTTAAAAACATAGGAAGCCAACATTTAATATATGCCAGCACAACTGCATACAGAAACAAATAAAAAAAATACTATGCTACACTTCTCCAAATATAAGCAGAGGGGCAAGCCCCCCTGCACCCCTGTTACTTAAATATACCAACTCCGAGTTCGCACTACACAGAACAAAACAGCAAACATACCATTCTGCACCTCATGACTGCCTGTTTAAATTGTAAAAAACTATCCTCAACCGTCTCTTAGAAACACTACTTCACTGTTAAAACATTACACATTACTATATATCTGTCCGATACTTACCGGAGTTTCATAGGTAACCTCAGTCATGTTCCCTTCTTACTTGCTATACTGCAACATAACACATTTTAGTGTAGTATAGTGTGATCTCGGAGTTGATATATTTCAGTAGCAGGGGGTGTGGGGGGTGCAGGAGAGCTTGTTTGTTTTAACTACAGGGATATAAAAAGGGCACAGGCAATGGTATATGTAGATTCTGATGAAGTCCCAGTTTTTGGAAGATGAAAGTGCTTAATCTTTTATTGTTTTACATCAAAGCCTTTTGAGTCTGTGGAACTTGAGCTTCTTTCTTGGTGTTTTTACAACACCCTTGTTTAGGCTTTTTACACTTTATGCACATATATTTCTTTACATACAGGACCAGGATCTGTCTGAAAGGTCTGGATTTGCTCAATCATCTGGTTAACAAAATCAAATTGATAGAAAGCTAGAAGTTTCCATCTTCTCTTTGCATCTCTCTCATACTTCTTCACATTTCCACACTTCTTCCCTCTGCATGCCTTTTACACCTTTTTTCTTTCTTCTCCCAATGGTATTTCTTTCTTCCCTTTACATCTGTCTCAGACTTCTCCATTCTACTCCTCTTCTCTCTGCATGCCTCTCTCACCTTTTTTATGTTTTCTCTCCTTGGTATCCTTTCTTTCTACTTTCTCACTTGCCTCTTCTGATGTCTTCATCACTCTATATATAATGATATGCTGCTATCCCTGTAGCATAAGCCATCTTAGTCATTATGGTTACATCTTATTCATAAAGTTCTGCTAAGCATAATTCCATTTTCCATTCATATTTTGACATTGTAAATTACTTCTTGACCTACATTTTGTAGCATTTTCTTGCATCTTTAATTATGTATGTATATATCTATATCTATGTGCGTGTGTGTGTGTGTGTGTGTGTGTGTGTGTGTGTGTGTGTGTGTGTGTGTGGGTGTGTGTGGGTGTGTGTGGGTGTGTGTGTGAGTGTGTGTGTGTGTGTGTGTGTGTGTGTGTGTGTGTGTGTGTGTGTGTGTGTGTGTGTGTGTGTTTTAACATTTCCTTCTATCTGTAAATATGATTTGCTCATTTCTTATGTGCTCCCATTCATCCCAGCTGTGCCTGCAAATGGTCCATCGAGATCATTGCTCTACCCAAGTAAACAAATAAAATAAATAAATAATTGATGGTTAGATAGATAGATAGATAGATAGATAGATAGATAGATAGATAGATAGATAGATAGATAGAAAGATAGATATTAATATCCAATAGCACTGCAGATATTAGAAATTGTATAAATTTATATTGGTCAAGAACTACACAGTCTAATCGTGTAACTTTCTGTGTTTCCAAATACACTATACCTTTTCTGTCTTTGTGTTTCTGTTTATAAATATTTGGCTTTTCTTTCATTTGTAATTAAGGATTTTGTTGAAATTAAACCATGTTTAAGCTGCAACCTGTTCATAAGTACCACAAGCAGCACAAGCTGGTTTACTATATGCTGTTTTGATGCCAGCAGGACTGGTGCCAACTTCTGGTACTTATAGCATGGGTTACTTAACTGTAAACGTGTCATTCACTCTGTCTTATCTGCACTTCACTGACAGAGTGAATGGCTTACAAAATTTATTAAGAAGCTGTACTAGATGACAAAAGAAGGATGATATAGTGTGTGGGGCTGGGTAAAATGAGTGTAGGTTTGAGATTTTCATGACAAACTTTTTTGATATACTACATTTTTGATATTAGGGGAATGGGAGTGTGTAAATGTGTGTTTGTGAGAGTTTGTAGGTTTGTGTTTTATGGTTAGAGTAAGGGCTAGGTGTGTGTGTGTGTGTGTGTGTGTGTGTGTGTGTGTGTGTGTGTGTGTGTGTGTGTGTGTGTGTGTGTTGCTGCTGAATAGGGTGTGTGTTAATCTGTGTTGTGCACTTGTAGCATTTTTCTAAGATAAGGTGTACAATTGGGCTCACTATACAACCTTATTAATACATGGCTAACTTTAATCAATTCAGGGCCCCTAAGACTAACTCTATACCTTACTTTAGCAAAATCCTTAGCAAAACACTACCACTATTCAGAAAAATTATATCTGAATTTATGGTAGGATTTTAGTTAATGGACCACAAAGCAAAACTGCTTCTTTTTTTTTTTTTAATTGGGGATTTTTCTGTGTGTTGACTTTCAGAATGCTAGATAAGGTGTGTTTCGATACTTGTACATTTCTAAAAATCAACATCAGCTTAACTCTGATTGCTATCACAAGTGCTATGGATTGCACTATGACATCATAAGTGGCATCTGCTAAGGCACATAGTTCTTAACAGCCTTTGTCAGTTCCCGCATAGACTAAGTCTCTAATAGGATTGTCAACCTCTGATACAACACAGCTCACATGTGCTACACACAAGCATTCTGGATTCAATTGCCAGAAGTCTGGTTGACATGCACTGCTTTAGATAGAACCCCTGATACTCACTTGCACGTATGACATTTATGAGTATCACAGTTCCTGCATTATGCATTGTGCAAAAAGATCTCTCAGTATTGGGAGGAGGTGGAGTGAGGTTTAAGGAAGGCAGTAATTGAGCTATTTATGTAATATTAGAGTGAATGATAATTGCTAAAAACAAACTATATTTGTATACTGTATGAAAAATGTTACTGTGATTTGTTTTTAATTTTGCTAATGTATGTGTAACGATGCCACTGATAACACTGGGATTTAATAAAGATGTTTAAAAAAGTTGCTATGAGGTGATGGTGGTTGTGGATTATATGGCTTAATACTCTGTTACAGTGAGATACAGACCAATCAGACTTGAGTGGGGCTGATCACAGACATTCTTTTGCATGGTCTTTACCACATACTCATACACACACACACACACACACACACACACACACACACACACACACACACACACACACACACACACACACACATTTGTGTCCATCAGTTTTAGATACTTGTTTAACTATGTACACCCTAGATATTTGCTTGCAATCAAATGAATGAATAAGTACATCGTGGCTCAAAAATTAATTCTAGCAAATTTTCAGAAGCATGCAGCAGAAGTGTAGCTTGGATGGGGAGAGAGGGGGAATTGACCAATGTGCAAAGTGTTGGGATGGTGCGACTGGCCATCCGTCATCTTGTTTTTTTAAAAATTTGGTGAACTGGTGAAATGGTGAACTGGTGAGAAAGGGAGGTTAGTACAATGAAGTTTTTTTTTTTTGCTCTTTAATGGAAGAGCTAATTGAGATGAGCATAGATGCAAATGTAGTAATCCAAAGCCATCAAGTTATTACAATCACATTTTTTTTTGCTCATCAATGAAGAGCTAGCTTGGAGGGGACTTGGATGTAACTGTTTTTGTTTTTTTTTCATTTTGCTCTTCAGTTGTAAAGCTATCTTGGGCCTGGGGTGGGGAGCTGGCTTGCGGTATAGGAACATGGTGCTGATTGAACTAGATACACCTTCACCATACAGTACAATCCTTTGTACCCCAACCTCTTAGCTCAAGATTCAGGGACAAATCTAAAAATTAATGGGAGTTAAAAGCCAAAAAACAGGGACAGACTTTTATGTATTGCACTTATAAAGATGCTGAAATATCAGGCTTTTGAATTAATTTTCCGAAAGATATGCTGTCTGAAACTCAATCATTTGCTAATATTTATTAACTGCAAACATTACTGATAGGACAGAAAACCATAAATTATCCTAGAAGCAGGTCAAACATATAAGGCAACAAATGGGGTCATTCTGGAGAATGTCAGGGACAGCTGAACAGTGCACAAAAAAGTAAACTTAAGTTGACAACTCCCCTTGACTTCATTTTTCCTCTGCACTTGAGTTCCATAAATCCGCAAAGAGCAGCAGCAGCAGTTGTAAAACCAGCTATAACATCTAGGAGGATGGTACTACCACAGAGTTTACCATCAGTGACTTCTAATCAGGACATGGAAGAGTGTGGTTCCTGAGCACTGAACTGTTGGAGTCAGCTAACAAGGATCAGATCCTCACAGTATAATTATATGTTTGGATGCACTCTGCCAAGCTGAAACTGCAAAGTATTTTTTAGAGGGGAAATTTAAAATAAAAAATTGAAATGCCAAAAGTGGTGCACTGTAGAGGCAGGCACTAAAGGGGCAACTCAAGCTCCCCTAGTCACCCTGGTAAATAGTTCTCTCTCTCTCTCTCTCTTTCTATATGTATGTATGTATATATATATATATATATATATATATATATATATATATATATATATATATATATATGTACAGTGGATATAAAAAGTGTACACACCTCTGTTAAAATGCCAGGTTTTTGTAATATGAAAACATGAGACCACAATAAATCATTTCAAAACTTTTCCCACCTTTAATGTGACCTATTACCTTTACAATTCAGTTGAAAAACAAACAAATCTGTTAGTGGAAAAAATAAAAAAAATAAAAAAATGTACAATAAGCTGGTTGAATAAGAGTGCACACACTTAAACTAATACTTTGTTGAAACACCTTTTGATTTAATTACAGCATTCAGTCTTCTTGGTTAGGAGTCTATCAGCATGGCACATCTTGACTTGGCAATATTTGCCTACTCTTCCTGCTGTGGGGCAGTACAACTGATGAATTACAAGAGATGGTAAAATATTTACATAATACCACTGAATTTTTAAGATTCACTAGCCAATACTCAAGGGACTCTATTGAGTTCCTGGATGTCTCGGTTAAAAAAACAGATCTGAATGAATTAACAACAGGGATGTATAGAAAACCAACTTGGAGGAATAGCATTTTACATAAATTGAGTATGCACCCCACATTTGTATATAAAAATGTTGTGAAAGGACAATTCATGAGAACAAGCCGCCTACATAATACAAATGAAGGCTTCAAAAAGACAATAACAACATTAGAAAAGGACTTTATAGCCAGAGGTTATAGTAAGAAGGATATAGATAAAAATATTAAATATACTATTGTTAATAGAGATGGAAAGTGCAAACCCTTCTTCACAGATACCACAGAAGAAGATAGGAATAGAGAAGATACCAACAGCATGAAAACAAGATTTGCTATGACTTATTCTAGTGACGTTAGAAGGTTTTGCAGTATGTTTGAGAAAAATTGGAATGTTCTACTGTCAGATCCTGGGCTGAAGAAAGTATTAGAAGATAGACCTAGCTTTTGCTTCAGGAATAGAAAATCTTTAAAAAGCCAATTTTGCTACAAATCTACTACTAAGAAATGATTGAAGCAATCAAATAGACGGGACTTTACCTTGTAGAAATTGCATGGCATGCGAGTATCTATATAGTAAATCTATATATAAACATCCCACATTAGGTTTCACGATTGACGTTGACTTCTATGCTGATTGTAAAACACAGAATTTGGTTTATTTTAGTTTTTGCACTGTATGTCATGTTTTTTATATAGGCAAGACTAAATAGATGTTTGAAGGAGCGTATCCTCGAACACCTCAGAGATATAAAGAACAAGAAAGTTACGAACACCTTAGCAAAACATGTAGAAGAAGGAAATATAAAACACATTTTTAACTTTATGGTTCTAGAAGTAATAAATAAAAGTAATAGAGGGGGTGACACAAAGAACAAAGTAGAAGAAACAGAACAAAAGTGGATTTTATTACTTCAAGCAGACAGACCTCCTGGGTTGAATAATGCTGTTTCGTTGAAACCTTTTTTAAAATCTAGACCACTTAAACATTAATTATTTATTTAACCATGCCATACAGTATATATAATATGTATTCCTGTAATTTTTGTATGAATTGTGATGTACATGTATTTTTAATAGTAATTGTTACTAAGTTTAAAGTATATGGTTACATTATGTAATTGTAACATAAACCAGCATATACTATAACTGAAAAGTTCATCTCTACTTGATTCCCAAGTAGACTATTCTCTATCTGTAAAGCCTAGCACTTACTCCTACAGTACTTGCACCTTGATAAAGCACTCTTATTATAGATAGTACCCCACCAGCCTAAAACCCACTTCCCCCGTAGTCCTTTGAAAGTCTCTTTATCTACTACTTCTAGTATGTCGAGGGATCAGTTGCTAGTGTCCTCTCCAGCTCAACTGGTGAACCTGGGAATATTGAGGCAATGTTACAACTGCCTCATGTACACAGACAATCCTCTCCTTCTCCCACAAACACAAATACATGCGAGACCAAACTGGAGGCTGAGCTCTCTCAACATAGGACTGGCAAGACCAGACAGGAGGAGAAGGTAACCACACACAATACATACCCAGTCACACATGGTACCATCACAACTTCAAATCATACACATACTCACACAAAGACATACTCGGAGGCTCTGATCAAAAATTTACCAAAACAGCAGAGGCCACCAAAGCAGACACCCAAACAACTACCACCTCACGACCCAACACATGCAACACATAGACCACACAGTCAGAGTGTCAAACAGTCACAGCCCTTAAGGCCAAACAAAATGCCAGACACACTTGTCATTGGTGATTCCATAGTCAGACACACTGACGTCCCGCTCACCAGACTGAGTAAAGGGAAGGTCACAGTAAGCTGCCTGTCAGGCGCTAGAATCCGCCACATAACGCAAGCACTCAGGTCTCTCAACAGCAGGCTCAGTCATTGTCCACGCTGGTGTCAACGACCTGAGAGACTACATGAAAAGGGACATCGAGGAGCTCTCTGATTATGTAGCCCAGGCAGGTATGACCCTGACCTTGAGCAGTATCCTACCTTCACCTAGAATGATGCCACAATACAGTGATAAGATGATCAGCTTTAATAATTGGCTTAAATTCTGGTGTCATTCAAGGGGATCCAATGTCTGTCTGCCTGGGATGACATGCTGGACAAGCCACGCTGCTTAGCAAGGACGGCTTGCACCTGTCACCCTGGGCTTCCGGATATTGGCAACCCCCAGCCTCTGCCACCCCCATAGTGCCTTTTTAGGCAAGGCTCAAATTCTAAACCTACCACCCTAGAACACCAAAAGGAAAAAACTAAGGGTAATGCTGCTCAATGCCAGAAGTCTCAATCTCAAGATGCGAGGCCCTTCTCAATATGGAGAACATCGATGTCTGTGCTGTGACAGAAACCTGGTTCAAGGCTCCTGAGAGCAACCCAGCACTAACAGGTTTCACCTCATATCATGCTCTGGCCCCAAAATCGGACAACACCAAGAAAGGAGGGGTGTCCTTATTCATAAAGGACACCCACACCTCAAGGTTGGTGGCAACGCATGATGCATCGGAGACCATCCAGGTGCAATTAACCATAGGCAAGACTGCTCTGCAATTTGTAGCATGTTACAGGCCACCCTCTCAAACTCAGGAACCTCACATGGCCTTCCTGAAAACATTGGAGGGATAAATGTATCTCCAAACACCATCATACTAGGTGACTTCAACTACCCTAATATAGACTGGGAACACTACTCAAGCCCAAACACTCTAACCCAAAGATTCCTGGAGTTCATAAACTCAAATGCCATGGAACAACTAGTCACCATCCCCACAAGAGGAGAAAACATACTTGATCTCATCATCACGAACATGGGATCAAAATGTTCAACACCGAAGTATACCCCTCACTGGTGAGATCAGATCATAAACTAATCTTGCTGGAGGTCCTCATCCACCTGAAACAAAAAGACCACAGTGAAAAACTTCTCAAAAGCCGATTTCACACTTCTAAAAACTAGTGTGGTCTCCTTTAAGGCCCCTGAGCCAGTGGTAAACATTACTCAAACCGCTGAATCACTTACAAATGCCTTCTACCAGCACCTACAGGACTGCATGGATCAGGCAATCCCAAACAAAACTAAGACTCTCTGTACCAAAGGCAAGCGTCTAGTCTGGTGGACCCCAGCCATAAACAAGCTCTACAACAAAAGGAGGAAGCTACTACAAGATAGAGCAAAATCCTTGAAAGGTAAGACACCTTTGATCATTATAAGTAAAAACTAAGAGCTCTCATAAAATCATCCAAGGCAAATTTTGAGAGAAAATCGCCAAGGACTCTAAAGAGAATCATAAGGCCTTCTTTAGCTATGTTAGAAACCTAGGAGGAAACTCCCAGATATGCTCAGAATTAGTTCAAAATGATGTGAAAATTACTGAACCTACACACATTGCCAACATACTGGCTGACAGGTTCAGTGCAAACTTCCCCCCTCCCCAAAGGAGAGATATCTATTCCAGAGGATTGTAGCCCCAAACATCTCCAACGCCCAGGTGAGAACTGCCCTCACTAAGGCAAAAACACAGCATCCATGGGACTGGATGGTGTCCCGTGTGCTTCATGAACTCAACGAGGAATTAAACCCACAGTTAGGACAGCTGTTTAATCTTAGCCTCACCTCAGGAAACGTACCCAAGGAGTGGCGACTGTGGTCCCACTTCATAAGGGCGGTGCCTCCACAGACCCTGGAAATTACCGCCCATTAGCTTGACAAGCCTTATCTGCAAAGCCATGGAGAGGATCATAATCGAACTCATAAATAAAGACATAGGGAACTTGCAGACTTTGGATCCAACTCAGTTTGGCTTTGTCAAAGGCAGATCCTGCCTCTTAAACTTGGTTGACTTTTGAGACAGTCACCAAGGCCATTGATGAGGAAAGGCAGTCCATACAGCCTACCTCGACCTGGCAAAGGCCACTCAGGTATCATCGAAAAACTCATCAGCTTGAATGTAAACCCATACATCACAAGATGGGTTGCAAACTGGCTAAGTGACAGAACCCACAGGGTCAGAGTTGCTGGAGCCATGTCAGACTCAAAGCCTGTCACAAGTGGTGTCCCACAGGGCTCAGTCCTGGGTCCACTCTTGTTCGGCATCTACTTTTCTGAAGTACAAGCAAACACAGGAGGGTTATGGCTGACAAAGTTTGCAGATGACTGCAACTGCGCCATAGTCGAAAACACATCTGACACAGATATCCTCCAGAAGGGCCTCACAGAAACGGATAACTGGTGCCAGAGCCATGGCCTGAAGTTAAACGCCAAAAATGCATAGTCATACCCCCCGGAAAAACAAGGTTACCTAGCTACCATATAGGTGGCAATCCACTGAGCACAGAAAAAGTCATCAGAGATCTGGGGACCCAGGTTGACAGTAGCCTTCGCTTGACACTCATGTTGCTAAAGTAGTTAGGAAAACCTTCTATATCACCCACCTGATCATGAAGGGATTCACATCTAGATCAAGGGAGGTCATCGTCCCCTGTACTCATCACTCATTAGACCTATGATTGAGTACAATGCCCTGTTTGGAATGTATCTGACCAGACACCTGCTGCAGCTTGAAAGGCCCCAAAAGTTCCTCACCAAAAGGATAAAGGGTCTCAAAAATATGTCTTATGCTGCCCGACTGAAAGAACTTCAGCTCTATTCAGTCTCATACCGCTTGCTCAGAGGTGACCTGTGCCTGACATATAAGGCCATGTCAAACCCAGATTTGATGAATATGCTTCACCTCAAAAAATCTAGATCCCTCAGAACCACAAGGGCAGGAGACTTAAACCTTGACACGGTTATAAATAGAACATGCTGGAGGGACAGATTCATCACCCAGAGACTCCCTATGCTGTGGAACAAAATCCCTGTACATGTGAGGCAGAGCACCTCTCTGGCCTTGTTCAAGAGGAATCTTGACCAATGGATGGGAGATTGCAGATATACCCCAGGGATTACTTCAGTGTCACTGCTTGACAGAGGCACAGCAAAATGATAGGCATAGTTTTTATTCAAACTAAAGGGGTGGCGAAAGCCACATAACTATGGGCTAGGCTTATAAATGCCTTTGGGCAGATAGCCTAGTATGAACCTATGAACCTATGAAAAGATTAATTAAATGATGTCATAGCAGAATGTGACTCTATTGGATGAGCTAGATTTTAAATAATAATGTTTTAACTGTTTTGATGAGTCTGAAGAAGTGATCAGTTGTTCTAGATCGTGAAAGCGCTTACTCTTGTTTTAATAAAGAGAATTTGTTGGAAGTGTAAGTGGATTTATATCTGGATACTTGGATACTTGGATTTATAACCTGGATTTCTCAGCCGTGGTCTACCTGTTGGTTTTTTGTTTATTTCGCTTGAGGTGTAAACCAGGCGTTTGCCCAGTTTATTGATTTTTTTCGTATTGGCCTACTCTTCCTTGCAAAAGTGGTCCAAATCTGTCAGATATTTGGGTAGTTGAAGTTGCCCAATCTGTTCAATCTCAGCCTTACTACAGGATATGTACCCAAAGAGTGGGGTACAGCAACAGTGGTCCCTCTCCACAAAGGTGGTGCCTCAACGGATCCTGGAAACTATTGCCCCATAAGCCTGACTAGCTTGGTCTGCAAAGCTATGGAAAGGATCATCATGGACCTCATAAATAAAGATATTGGGGACCTACAGACACTGGATCCTACCCAGTTTGGCTTTGTTAAGGGCAGATCCTGCCTCTTAAACCTGGTCAATTTCTTTGAAACAGTCACCAAGGCCATTGACGAGGGGAAGGTGGTCCACACAGCCTACCTGGACCTCGCAAAAGCCTTCGATACAATACCCCACTTGGACATTATAGATAAGCTCACCAGCTTAAATATAAACCCCTATGTCACTAGATGGGTTGCAAACTGGCTCAAGGACAGAACCCACATGGTTAGAATTGCTGGAGCCATGTCAGACTCCAAACCAGTTACAAGTGGCATCCCACAAGGCTCAGTCCTGGGACCTCTCTTGTTCAGTATATATTTCTCGGATGTACAGGCCAACATGGAAGGACTGTGGCTGACCAAGTTCACAGATGACTGCAAACTAGGCACCATAATCGACTCTCCAGCTGACACAAGCATCCTACAAAAGGGCCTCATAGAAACAGACAACTGGTGCCAGAGCCAAGGCCTCATGCTAAACGCCAAAAAGTGTATAGTCATCCCCTTTGGCAAAAACAAAGTGCACACAAATTACCACATAGGTGGTAATCCATTAAGTACGGAAGAAGTAATTAGGGACCTGGGGACCCAAGTTGATAGCAATCTCTCATTTGAAAACCATGTACCAAAGTGGTTAGAAAAACATTTTATATAGCCCACCTAATCATGAAGAGATTCACATCTAGATCAGGGGAGGTCATCTTGCCTCTTTACTCATCCCTCATCAGGCCCATAGTTGAGTACAATGCCCCTTTAGGGATGTACCTTGCCAGACACCTGCAGCAACTGGAAAGACCCAAAAAGTACCTCACCTAGAGGACCAAACGGTTCAAACAGATGCCATATGCTGCCCGGTTAAAGAAACTCCAGCTCTACTCAGTGGCTTACCGCCTGCTCAGAGGCAATCTGTGCCTGACGTATAAAGCCATATCCAACCCGGAATTAATGGACATGGTGCACATCAGAAAATCCAAATCCCATCGAGCTACGTGCTCGAGAGACTTGAACCTCAGCACTGAAATAAATAGGACATGCTGGAGGGACAGATTCATAACCCAGAGGCTCCCTTCACTCTGGAATAAAATCCCAGTCCAGGTTAGGCAGAGTCCCTCATTGACTCTCTTCAAGAGGAATCTTGATGAGTGGATGGGAGATCGTAGGTTTACCCCAGGTATCACTCCTGTGTCACTGTTAGTCAGAGGCACAGTATATTAACCTCGAAAAAGGGCATAGCAAAATTCATTTAAAATGGGTGGCGAAAGCCAAACACACTCTGGCTAGGCTTATAAATGCCCTAAGGCAGATAGCCTAGTATGAACCTATGAACCTATGATTGTGAGTGCCTCTCTTGTGCACAGCCCTCTTTAGGTCACCCCACAGATTTTCTATTGGCTGTAGATCTGGGCTCTGGCTGGGCCATTCCAAAACAATAATTTTCTTCTGCTGAAGCCATTATTTTGTTAATTTGGATATATGCTTGGGGTCTCTGTCCTGTTGAAAGGTGAAACTCCTCTTCATCTACAGCTTTTTAGCAGATGCCTGAAGGTATTGGGCCAAAAGTGACTGGTATTTGGAGCTGTTCATAATTCCCTCCACCATGACTAAAGCTCCAGTTCCAGCTAAAGAAAAGCACCCCCAAAGCATGATACTGCCTCCACCATACTTCACCAAGGGGATGGTGTTCTTCTGGTGATGCGAAGTGTTGTTTTTGCACCAAATGTACCTTTGTCTTATCAGGCCATAACACATTTTCCCACATGCTTTTGGGAGACTTGATGTATTGTTTTGCAAACTGTAGCTAGGGCTGGATGTTTTTCTGTGTAAGAAAAGGCTTCTGTCTTGCAACCCTATCCCATAGTCCACACATATGGAGAATACGGGAGATTGTTGGCACATGTAGTACACAACCAGTACTTGCCAGAAATTCCTGCAGCTGTTTCAGTGTTGCTGTAGGTCTCTTGGCAGCCTCCCTGACCAGTTTTCGTCTTGTCTTTTCATCAATTTTGGAGGAATGTCCAGTTCTTTGCAACGTCACCGTTGTCCCATATTTACTCCACTTTTTGATGACTGTCTTCACTATGTTCCATGGTATATCCAATGCTGTAGAAATTGTTTTGTATCCTTCTCCTGACTGATACCTTTCAATAATTAGATCCCTTTGTTGCTTTGTAAGCTCTCTGCAAACCATGGCTTATGCTGTAGCGGTCAACTGAGTAAATGTCAGGAAAATCCTACTAGGGCAACTGAAATTTATTTGGAGTTAATCAGAGTCTCTTTAATTGATGGCAGGTGTGTACCCAAGAAGACTGAATGCTGTAATTAAATCAAAAGGTAATTCAGCAAAGTATTAGTTTAAGGGTGAGCACATTTATGCAACCAGCTTGTTGTACATTTTTTATTGTTTATATTTTTCCCCTAATAGTTTTTTTTTGTTTGTTTTTCAATTGAACTGTACAGGTTATAGGTCACATTAAAGGTGGGAAAAGTTTTGAAATGATTTATTGTGGTCTCAGTTTCTTATATCACAAATATATGGCATTTTAACAGGCGTGTGTACACTTTTTATATTCACTGTATGTGTATGTATATATATATATATATATATATATATATATATATATATATGTGTGTGTGTGTGTGTGTGTGTGTGTGTGTGTGTGTGTGTGTGTGTGTGTGTAGATAGACATAGATAAATAATACCTATATATATATATATATATATATATATATAGAGAGAGAGAGAGAGATACAGATATATTGAGACAGAGAGAGAGAGAGAGAGAGAGAGATGTATACATATATGGATCTAGGAATCCATTTAGGGTGAGCATACTTACGCAAAATTGCTTTTCATCGAAGAAGCACTTTTGCATAAGTATGCCTGTTGCCAAGGCCATACTATGGTGCAGATAAGGGAAAATTCCCTTTTCTCCACTGTAGTGCGGTCTCGGAGGTAGAATATTAAAGTAGGGGGGGTACAGCCCCCCTCATTGGGGGGTACAGGGGGGAAATGTAAATGTAGTGTTTTTTTTTTTTATTAACATGCTTTAACGAAAGTGCTTTTTCGATTAAAGCACTTTCGTTAAAGTATGTTCAGTGGTTATGGATTCGGACGTTTGATCTTTTGATCAATCATATATATATATATATATATATATATATATATATATATATATATATTCAGAGAGAGATGGCTGCATCTATACTACGTGTGTAGCTTTGTATCATCAAATACTATCAGTTGATGCAAATATTTTTACACTGTGGGGTTAATTATTCAGGTAATATCATCTAAAGTCTGACTGCTTATACTTAAATCTGTGATACATATGGATGTTGTATCTTAGCTTTATATGTGGTTTGGTTGTACCTGTATTCTGTGTCTCTGCTGTTAAGTGAGGGATACATGAATTGTGTAAAGTGTATCTATCTATTTATTCTATCTTTCTGTCACCTAGTACTTACTTATAGTAATTCTCAGACATATGTCAGAGAAGGGAGAAATCCCTGTGATACCATAGCTTAGGTCTATATATGCTATTGCATACTATTGCAGAAATTACTGATTGCATTACTGAGTGTTGATCACCTGTGTGTTAAACCAATATCCAGGTGTGTGCAACAGTGATGTAAACATCTATTCCTTTTGCTTTTGCATTTCTGTTATTTCTTGATATCCATAAATATATGCTTCCCAGTAAATGCTTTCATGTTTTTCTGGGTTGACAGCTATTGTGCATAGCAAACCTTCCTTGTACTGCATTTCCGAAGGTGGAATGATAAATGCAGTTATCTGTATCTCTTTATATTGTACTTTGTTCATCAGCTGGATTTATTTTAACTTCTATGTTGATGTCCACTAAGTGAGTCACTGTAATGCCTTCTTGGCTGAGGCTTCTGGCGATAGTATGTTAATATCTTGGAATATGCCCTGTATTCATATAAATTGCCAGTTTTATATTCACTGTATACCATCCCGATTCAACATCTTACCTCTGTGTTTATTTGCATCAGTTTTATATGTCAGTTTAGTGACTGTTCTGTCCATAAGGTTACATTCATAATTATATTTCCTGATCATTTAGTTAAACTGGGCTCTGCCCAGTGAAATATAAAGTGATAAAACGTTTGTTTCCTATTTTACTGCATAGTGTACAACATCACAAATTTGCTTAAAAAAATTGTAATTCATTTACTATCTTCTCAAACTGGAATAGCATGTACTGTGAAAAATATCCTGTAGAATAGTCTTTAATATGCTGCACAGTTTTTTCACAATTCCTTTGTTAATATGATTGGTTAGATGAAATGAAATGTATTATTTCATTGACTGATATAGCTATGATATTTATGTTATTGTAACCAAGACAGTATAAGAAAATGGAACAAAAACATGTACTGAACATTTGCTAAGTGCAGCATTATCTTAGTGCTTAGAACAAAATGTGACAATTGTTTTGCCTAGTTTGGAAAGAAAGCATTATATAATGGAGTCTCTGATAATGGACAGTTTATGCAGTGGCTTCCTATAAAGCAGCTGAGGTTTGAACAAACATATTAGAAAATGCTCCAAAATGACAATAATAGATGGTTTTATGGACTGTTTAGTCTTGAAGACATTTTCTAATTCAGAGTATTAGTGTCTGAAGGCAAAGCAGGTTGCAGAAAAAGGAACACAGTCTGTGTCATTATACATAACAAGTATTCCTCATAAGATATTTGCAGCCTACTTTCTATGAATCAACACACTTAATTATTTTATGTGGACTAACCTTGTTACTTTGTAATTGCATGTTTTATGAGGCTTTTGTTTATGTTTCTGACAGGTGATGATTTAGGTGAACAATTATCTTTAAAACATATTCGCTGCTGATTATTGCATTTTGTTAACTCCGGGAATAGTGGTGATTGATGATACTTGTAGTTAATTTTTTGTTTCATTACTACTATCTCCTGTGGTTAACAATATATCCAATAGGGGAACTTTTTTGTTTACCTGTGCATCTATATAATGAAGAGGCTTCACTTCTTTATCTGAAATTGTTGATCTCCTATAGTTTTAGCATGCTTAGGCATCATAAATAATATAATTTATTAATTAGTAATTACATATTTCACAATGTTTTGTCATGAGAGCACTTAAGTTACTGTAATGATCAAAGGCTTATGAATTTTCAGGGATATCACTTTCACCTCACTTGACCAGTCTGGTACTAAAAATAATTTTGCACACATCTCCAAATTTAATAAAACCTTTGCCTTGTTGCTTAGATAGGTGGAGATGGTTGACATTCTTCTAGAGATCTTAGTTATGTATTCACAAAAATCTGCCACAAGGACTTACCATAAAACTGCTACTTACAAGATATTTTCATACAGAAACTTTATAGCAGAAAAAAGTTATAATGTATAAGAGTCACTATGCTATTTGTCCAATGTTGCATCTTATTCCAGTAGTGACCATAAACATCTGAAGCCATCCACAGTGTTTACTAGGCAAGTTAGAGAATGAAAGTAGATCACTAGGACTTTTTTCCATATCACACACACACACACACACACACACACACACACACACACACACACACACACACACACATTCACTTGCATACACACACACACACACACACACACACACACACACACACACACACACACACACACACACACACACAAATCTATGTACCATATAGAGTCAACGTTTACCAACCACATGTTTTTGGGATGTGGGAGTAAAGGAGCAATTGGAGAATACCTGCTTACGCACAGAAAGATTAGATACACTTGCCTGAGAAAGCATCCAGACAAGAACCAAACCAGATATCCTCTTGCAGTGAGCTAATGTTACTCACTGTAATGCCCTGTCACTTTACTATAGAACACAAGGAATGGTCTAGAAGCCTAGCGCATGAAATCAAAAAATGTTATGCTAAATACAAACTTCAGTGAGCAAGCCCACACTATAACTTGTACAATAAGAGCTCATGAAAAAGTGATGCTTAACATCTATGTCATCTGTTTCTGGTTTGAGGAAATCCAAGCACTCCTTTATGTGTATTTTTGACCCTCCCTCATACTTATTACATCCAGGGTCACAGCACCTTGGAATATATATATATAGGAGGTAGTTACCTGTCTTGCAGTCCAGGAGACCATTGAGGAGCCTAGTCCACATTGCCAGCTGACTCAGGGCACTGTCTGGTTATATTAAGTGCTCAAGGTCATACAGTAGGCAAATGAGTGCTGTGTGAGTCAAACCTTGTACTACACAAACTACAGCTCACAGCTGTAGCCCTCTGCCCCAACTGCCAGCTTTTTCTTGCAAAAGATTTGCCCTTTCACTGAGATGGAAAAACCTTGGAGCAGGAATGAATAAATAGCAGGAATGTGCTGGGTGCAACCCCTGTACATGAGGAAATGCAGAAAACTTGTCCTGCTGCAAAGCTGTATAAAAAATATGCAAGTGTTGACAAGTCTAATGTGTTAAATACTATATTTAAGGTTTGATACTCTAGTCACACAGTTATGGGCATTTTTTTCCTTTTATAGAAATTAAGCTGAATGTTTTAGCAATATACAGTTTCTGTTTTTTCTGGCAGAAATCAAACAACTGAAAAAAAAACTTCAGAAATGTGGTCTAGTAACTATGAAGGCATAAAACCATTTTTATATAATCCTTCAGGTCTACAAGCATGATAGTATGGTATCTTATTTGAATACCCTAAACACTATTTCCTCATCAATTTTGATTGTGGATATTTATTTTTCTGTCTGTTGGTAGTAAGTCAGTTCTTATGAGTATGTACTTACTCTTTTCATTGGAGAAAAGCTTGGGATTTGGTGATCACACTGACCTGAACGGAGGAGGGGCAATGACCACAACTCTGATCTGTGATACATAACAATAAGTATCACATTTTCTTGCTTATTTTAATAGTTATCGCTTATTCTTACCATTTACTGCACTTTTTGTCTGCTGCCTACTTTTTATTGCAGTTTTTGTTGTCTGCTGCCTACTTTTTATTGTATATTATTGCTATAAACTAATCTACACTCTGTACTGCAATTGCCTGCCTTACTAGGCCTGTTAAATCACTTTTGTTACTGCCTCACTTTTTGTAAAGCTTTTTTTAGCTAGTTTCACTGTATGAATGGGAATTACCCTTTTTAAGTGCAACCAGGATAACTGAATGGAAAATAGAAAATATACCCCTGGGATTCCACCTGTGCCCCTGCTGGACAGCGGTATTGGGTGCTGATTTGCCTAAACATGGGCTACACTCTTGGCTAGGCTTATAAGGGCCTGAAGGCCAATAGCCTAGTAACCTCCTATGATCCTATAATCCTATGATCCTATGAAAGGTATTGATTGGAAATGTTCTACATTTGTTAAGCATCTGTTTGTATTCTGATTTTCCTGCCAAGGAATGTATCATATAACTCATTTATTTGTAGTTAAAAGCATTCTCTAGAGTCTCCTTGCTCCTTTTTCTGTTTAAAACTTTCATTTAGTCTCACTGCTGGTTTTCTGCTGTGATAAACATTTATGTAGTGTTTTCTGCCTAAAATAGTGTAGCTAGTGGTTGTAACATAGTTCCCTATTCTCCTTCTCTATTGTTGTCTTGTTCTTAAACTTGGTGACTTTGCATTTGCCCGCCCCTATTGTAAATTTGATCTGGGGCACTCCTCCCATTCCAGTTTCATTAGCCCATTCTATTTCATAGAGAAAGAACATTTGGGAAGGCCAACCCCCTTAGCTCATTCAACCTTGAATTATCTTCTGTTCTTCCTTTCCCCCTTTCCACTCTACAAAAAAAAAGCAAAAAAAAAAAAAACTTTGTTCAGCTGCTTTTACGGTATTTGTGTTTCCTCCTCCTACTCTATTACTTCATCTTGATTTTTTTGGTTACTTGTTCTCTAAAGTGTTCAACTGCATCTTTTCTGCTGCATTTATTACAGCTTGTTTTTAGCCTGTTTAAATTGTAAGTGTTATTCTAAGCCACTAAGTTTGGTTTAAGCACTTAGGCTTTAGGTCTACCCCTTAGCATTCCCTGGCCTCTCTCCCTCAGATTCTGACAAATATGGATGGGCAATTTCCTATGGTTTCTCATGCCAGCATGGTTGATATGTGCATCCTGAGCTAGTGTAGCAACTGCCTCATGTACATGGACAATCATCTGCTATTACCACCTAGAACACAATTTGTGTGAGATGCAATTATATTAAGAACTTAGAGTCTATGCCCTCTCCCTCATAATCCAGTATATCTGACACTGAAAAGATTATCAACACAATCAGTACACCCCAGATACCACCCACAACTATACAACACACACCCACATATGTGGAGGTTCTCAACAAAAACATACCCAAACAAAGGAGACCTTAGAGGCAAAAACATGCAAACTCCACAACTCTCCACACCACACCCCACACATAGTCCACACACCTGTGTCTGACAATCACAGAGGCCTAACCATAAACCCAACATATTAGTCATAGGAGACTCCATTGTGAGATGCACAGATGTGCCTCTCACCAGGCTGGATAAGTTTAAAGTCACGGTTAGTTGTCTGTCAGGTGGCAGAATCCATCATCTTACACATGCACTCAAGCCTGCCAACAACAAGTACTGTTATGACTCTGTCATAGGCCATGTTGGGGTGAACAACTTGAGACATACCTCCCTGGACTATATGAAGAGAGACATGACTGAACTGGCTGACAGGCAGGTATGTCCCTAGCCTTAAGGAACTTTCTACCATCACCAAGAATGATGCCTCAATACAAACAGAAAATGATTGAGTTTAACAATTGGCTTAGTTTTTGGTGTCATTCCAGGGGGATCTAGTACCTGACAGCCTGGGTAGAAATGACTTGACAGACCACAATGCTTTGCTAGAGATGGTCTCCATCTGTCTCACTTGGGCTTCAGCCATCTGGCAAAGGCCCTTGCCTCCCCCATAGTGCCGTTTTTAGGAAAAGTCCTGAGGTTGATAAAACCAACATAAAATTTTCAACAAAATGAAAATTAAAGGTCATGCTGCTAAATGCAAGAGTCCAAACATGAAACTGCACTCATTGCAAGCATTCTTAACCATGGAAGATGCTGACATTTGTGCAGTCACAGAAATGTGGTTCAAAGCTGTGGAGAGCACCCCAGGCTTACCTGGCTACTCATCCTATCATAAATTCAGACCTCAAACTGTTGACAACAAAACCAAAAGAGGTGGAGTTTCAGTATATATTAAAGATACACACATCTCCAGGCTGGTCAAACAGTATGACACACAGGAGACATTTCAGGTGCAGTTAACCATTGGCAAGACCACTGTTCAAATCATAGCTAGCTACAGGCCCCCAAATTTGACTCAAGATGCCCATTCCACCTATCTGGACCTCTTCATATCTATCAAGATTCAACCCTTTACCCTGATCCTGGGAAACTTTAACTACCCAACCCTAGACTGGAAAAATTACTCATGCCAGAATTCAAATGCCCAGAGATTCCTCGATTTTATTAATGCAAATGCCTTGGAATAGCTAGTCAATACCCCTCACAAGAGGTGATAATGTCTTGGACTTGGTATTAACCAACATGCGTAACCATTGCTGCACCTCTACAGTATCATCCTCCCTGGTAAGATCCGACCATAAAGCAGTCGCTTTCAAAGTCACCATCTCCCCTGATCCACCTCTAGCTAGGGTCAAACAAAAAAAACTTCTCCAAAGCTGATTACAACCTCCTGAGGGATGGTATAAACAGCTTCACAGCCCCCTCCCACCAATGTCAAAATCTACACCAAAGTACTATACGAGCACTTGTATAGATGCATGGAACCAGGAATACATGATAGGACAAAATCATCCTTCACAAGGAAGAGTAAACCTGTCTGGTGGACATCTGCAATAAATAAACTATATAACAAAAAGAAAAAAAATCTGTCTAGGACCAAGAAGGAACAGGATCCCACTTAGAAGCAATCTCTCCTTAGCATATAAGAGCACTAGTGAAATCCTCTAAAGCCAACTTCAAGTCCAAATTGGCCATGTCTACTAGAGACAATCATAAGGCCTTCTTCACATATGTCCACGATCTCAAAGGAAGCACCCAGATCTGTTCAGAACTGGTGGTCAAGGATACCACATACACAACTGCTGCAGATGTAGCCAACCTATTGGCTGACAGATTCAGCAAAAACATCACCCTCTGTCCCCCCATCAATAAATCAGGACATCCCCAGTACCTGTCCCCCATCCCCTTATCTCTACAGAATAGGTCATCACTGTCCTCTCAAAGGCAAAAAAATACAGCCTCGATGGGACCCGATAACATCCCTGGCTGCATCCTATATGAACTGAGGCATGAACTTGCAGCACCATTAGGCACCCTATTCAACCAAAGCCTGAGTACTGGCTTTGTCCCAGCGAAGTGGAAGACAGCAACTGTCTTCCCTTTACACAAAGGTAGAGCATCCACCGATCCAGGAAATTATAGACCCATCAGCCTAACTAGTCTGATCTGCAAGGCTATGGAATGGATTATCATGTACCTCATTAACAGGGACTTTGGCAACCTCCAAACCCATGACCCCACACAGTTTGGCTTTGTCAAGGGGAGATAATTTCTGCTAAATCTGGTCGACTTCTTTGAGACAGTCACCAAAGCCATGGACGAGGGGAAGACGGTGCACACCACCTACCTTGACCTGGCCAAAGCCTTCGACACTATTCCCCATTTGGGCATCATAGATAAACTCTCCCAACTAGGCATCAAACCTTATGTTATCAGATGGGTGGCAAACTGGCTCACTGATAGAATCCACCTAATCAAAATAGGGGAAATTACCTCAAGCAGTAGACCTGTAACAAGCAGTGTACACCAGGGATCGGTCTTGGGGTCTCTGTTATTCAGGATATACTTCTCTGAGGTGCAGGCCAAAACCAGTTGGCTATAGCTGACCAAGTTTGCAGATGACTGCAATTTGGGCATGTTCATCAATTCCCCAAGTGATGTTGATGTCCTCCAAGAGGGGTCTCACCCAAACAAATGACTGGTGCCAGAAACATGGCCTCAAGCTGAATGCCAAAAATTGCATCATCGTCCCCTTTGTGGAGAAAGACATCTCCACATATTATCACATTAATAACAATGTCCTAAGCATGCAACCAGTCGTGAGTGATTTGGCCACCCAGGTTGATAGCAACCTGACTTTTGACAACCACGTTGCTTCCATTGTATGGAACACTTTCTACATTCCCCACCTCATAAGTAAGGGCATCTCATCCAGGGACAAGGAGGTCATAACATCCCTGTGTTCTTCCCTTATAAGGCCAATTATTGAGTACAACGCCCCCTTTGGCATGTATCTCACAAAGCACATGCAGCAGCTGGAGAGACCACAGAGGTTCCTCACCAGTAGAATCCTGGGCCTCAAACCTCTACCCTACACAGATAGGCTAAAAGCCATGTTCCTCTCCTCAGTTTCATACAGACTCCTCAGAGGTGACCTCTGTCTTGCATATGAACAGAAACAGCTTTGATGGGATTCCTGCATATCTGCAAGTCAAGTTCCACTCGAGTAACCCTCCCTTGCAACCTCAACCTGGTCTGTGACATCAACAGGACTTGGCGGGACAAATTTGTGTCCCAGAGACTCCCCCACCTGTGTAACATGCTCCCTTTCCATGTCAAGCAGAATACCTCATTATCCCTTTTCAAGTGCAACCTGGATAACTGGATGGGAAACAGAAAATACACCCCTGGGATTCCACCTATGTCCCTGCTGGACTGGGGCTTTGGGTGCTGACTTGTCTAAACATGGGCTAAACTCTTGGATAGGCTTATAAGAGCCTCAGGGCCAATAGCATAGTAACTTCTTATGATTCTTTGATCACCTGCCACATCCATGGTAGAAGCAAATGATGTATAATAGATAGCTTTTGTGAACATGGAAAACACTGACATGACATGGGAAACATCGGCATGTGCAGCAACCTGCAAATAAAAGTAAGCATGCATATTTTTTCCAGTTTGCCACAGAATATTAACCAGTCTGATGTACTAAGGATAGCAGAGTAGGGCATTACAAAGACAGGCATCTGTCTGTGGTATTACGTTGCTGTTTATTTTTACTTTATTTACTTTATTTGCCAAGTACATCAATTAGTCCAAAAGGTTCTATGTTTAATCATAAAAAAATAAACTCACTTTGCTCCTTGATCTGCCACAAAAAACAGACTTGTAAAAATGTAAAGCAATATGAAAACAATGCAAAGACCAACACTCACTGATGAAAATAAACATTTACTTTGGTTAAGCACTTTCTTCTCCAATCATTTGAGACTTCATTAGATCATTGTTGCAAGAAATGTGAAACAGGGAGTTATAGAAATACAGTACATGTCAACATTAAAAACAATATGGTGTGATTACAGATTATGTTGTGACAGTATTATCTGAATAGGTGCAAAAAGGTAGAAGTCACTTGTAATTCCCATGGTTAAAAGCCCATTTCAGGTAAGAATTTTTAACAGATTTTTAATATTAAATAAAATAATAAAATGAATCTAACAGATTCAATAAAGCCTACACGGTCAGTTTATACCAAGTGAATGTATGGCAGCACAATGTTTTGGATTTAATAAGCAGCTCTACACAGTGTGTAGAGCCACACAGAGCTGTGGAAACAAGGTAAACACTGTAGCATGCAAATTACAGCACAAACAGCTGAATTGTATGCTAAACAACCAATCCATGTTGGGGTCCAAATGGAAAGATGAAAAGTCTGCAAGGAAAGGAGAGTAGTAGTGCTGAAATTGAATTCATCCTCAAGTCTTGGAGAGTACCTTCACAAGGTAGACTCTGTTTTCTACAAAATCTCACCAAGGCAACACTTATATATAGACTGTATTTATATAGTATATATCATATTATAGAAGGAAGTAGCAGTCCACAAAAAATCACAAAAAAAGATAGGCCAAAGAAGAGCCATAAAGATGATAAAGTGGACTATTGAGGAAAAGAAAGAAATTATGCATTGTTACTATTATGCAAAAAGCCCAGAATTTCCAGACACAAGATATACAAAATGATTAAGAGAGTAATTAGAGGAAAGAAAAATACTTCCATAAGAAAAACTATCAGAAGCTCCAAATGAAAATTTGCATTCATTAATATGATCAGTTTGTGAAAAACAGCATATAGATCAAGAACCTTTGATCTGTTTGGAAAAAGAAGCCTCTGAGGAAGTGCAAAAATATAAATAACAAAACCAAGAGATATTTGAAAAGTACAAAAAAGAAAAACGGACATGGAAAATAAAGACAGATTTCATATGGTACAATATTTATGCAAAGGAGAAAGCCAAATTAATCAATATAAAGTAGGCAGCCCCAAAGATATTTGAAGAGAAATACAGGCAAAGCCATCCCGATATAGAACATTTTACAATAAAAAAAAATAATATTACAAAGATAAAATGTAGAAAAGAAAATTAGTAAAGTAGAAGTTAAAAAAATAGAAGCTGAAGTTTTGGAGTGCCTGCAAAGTGAAGGATTTGGTGTAGAAAGTCTAACACAGGTTATATCACAGCATGTTGGAGTGAGTCCCCAAAGTAAGGAGAAACAGGCAGATCAGGAAACATCTGAAGAAGAAATATGGACATGAGAAAGAAAAAGAGATTTAATATGGTGTAATATTTATACAAAGGAGAAAGCAAAACTAGCTAATATAAAAAAGCAGCATCAAAGATATTTAATGAATAATACAGGCAAAGAAATTTGGAAATGGAACTCTTTATAATACAAAAAATAAGAAGACAAAGAGGAAAAGTAGAAAAGGAGGTTATGGGGTACCTGTGAATTGAATGATTCAGTGCAGAAAATCTAATTCAGAAAGCACTACAACAGGATAAAGCAATGGATTTCCAAATTAAGGGGAAACCAGTGGAGCAGGAAGCAATTGGTCAGGTGTCATATGAAGATAATTTGGAGCATTCCACAGGAAACCAGTATAAATGTTCCTTTGAAGCTAGACAGCAAGGGAAGGAACAGGAAACTGTGGAGACTCTGATGCAGTCAATGTTGAGGAGTGATAGGCCAGTGAGTTCCTATATGACAGAGCAAAAGATGGCACAGGATGAAACTGACAAGAATGTGCCACAGGAAGATGATATACAACCTTTTATAGAATGCCTGTAGGAAATGGAAAACAAGGGATGTGCCCTCAGTTTGGAAGAAAATAAACTAAGAGAAGAGTTGCTTGATTTAATAGACATAGACAGATATAGCAAGATCAATGAAAGAAATACACTAGAGAAGGTCAATAAAACCCAAAAAGTTAGAAGTCTGATAAAACAAGTGAACACAGTAATTAGGACTGTGCATAGAGATCCATGCGATATAACAGAAGTAAACAGGATATATTACTGTGCAGCTAAATTAATAACTGACAAAGTTCTACCACAAGAACACAGGGTAGTGAGGGAAAGGAAGGGGAGAAATCAAATACCATCATGGAAATATCGAATAGAGAAAACTATAAAGCAGCTAAGACAAGACGTGTCACTGTTAGAAGACTATAAAAGAGGGAACAGATCAACAAAAATACTAAGAAGGATAGATGTGATAAAAAGAATGCACAGTATTAGAACAGACCAGGATCTATCATGCACTATCGCAAATAAAAAAACTAAAAATTTCAGCACAGGTGGAAAAACATAGAAGATCGAAGACAAATATAAAGGAATTTAATATAATTTAATATATTTAATATATTATTAATTTAATAAATTAATATTATTAATATATTATATTATTAATTATGATTTTCATAATTTATTGAATATATTATTAATATATTTAATATAAAGGAATTTAATATAAAGAAATAAAGAAATGTATTTCTCTCTCCCCATGCTATCTTGCAGCATAATAGTTAACACTTGATCCTTAGACATATCTCCTCTTTCTCACCTCTCCTTCCTCTTACTAACCACTTCTTTACTTACTTCTCTTCTTCTTCCCTACTTACAAAGTTCTTAATTTAATTATGTTTTAAGTTCCACTTCTGATAGAGATGACTTTATACTTCTTATGAAACTTATTTTTTTCTGAATTATACTGTGCATTTTATCATTTATGTCTATATTACTGAATTTATATATCTTATTGCTGTTTAAAACTTGTTTTTTGAAAATTTTCTCCCCGGGCCTCTGCTAAAAAAAGGCATAAGCTCAGGCGAACTAAGCCGGTCAACAAATGTCAAATAAATAAATAAATATAAATAAATAAATAAAGAAGTAAATAAATAAATACATAAAAGTACAAAATAAGCAATTTATTGATGACCCAAAAAAAGTTTTATAGAGAATAGGGAAACAAGGTAAAAGGAACTGAAAGACCACCAAAAAAGAAGTAATAGATACATTTTGGAGAAATATCTGTGAAGATGTGAAAAACATAACAATGATGCTAAATGGATAGACAAAGTTATAGAAATAATAAGTTTAAAAGTACAGGATATCAAATGGAATGAAGTAACAGCCAAAGAAATTGAAATAAAGTTAATTGGAAACCCCAGGCCCAGATGCAGTGCCTAACTTTTGGCTAAAAGTATTAACATCATTGCACAAAGATTTTGCCATGAGTAAGAACTATTTATATGCATACCCCGAACAGACATCAACCTGGCTAACAACAGGAAAAACAATACTCCTACTTAAGAGTGAACCTGCAAGCTACCCTAAAAATTATAGACTAGTAACTTGCCTTCCAACGATGTATAAACTATACATTTGAATTGATGCTGACAGAGTTTATAGTCATTTAGAAGAAAACTCAATTATGACAGCAGAACAAAAGGACAATAAATGAAAGTCATATAGAACTAAGAATCATTTGTTGTTAAATAAAGTTATAGTGGAGAACTATAAAAAGGGGAAGCAACTAAATATGGCATGGATTGACTGCAAAAAAAGCAGTTGATAGTAGCCCACATTCATGGATAAAAGAGTACTTAAAAATGTATAAGATACATCCTACACTGATCGACTACAGTACAGTGGCCATGAAACAGTGGCAGACCACTTTGCAATTAAGCCATAATAAAGGACAAATTATTATCCCAGGGTTAAAAATTGCTATAATTTGAATCCTAGAAAACAACAAAGTGTAAAGACTTCTCATTTTCTCTTTGTTGAAGATTTCAAATTGTATAGTTCATCAGATGAGGAACTGAAAACACAACTGCAAGTTGTCAAAACTTTTTTAGATGATAATAGAATGTCATTTGGTCTTGACAAATATGCAAAAGCAACCTTTAAAGCAGGAAAACTGAAACACCAGGAAAACATCAGTTTGAGACACGAATGTGAATTAAAAGAACTTGAGCAAGAAGGAGTGTATAAATATTTGGGAATTGATGAAGGATCGATAATAAAACACAAACAAATGTGAATAAAACTTAGTAAGGAATATTTAAGAGCACTTAAATTAATCCTGAAAACAGAACTAACATCTAGGAATAAAATCCAAGCTATAAACCAATTTGCTCTTCCTGTCCTAACTTACACTTTTAGAGTGATTGACTGGCCCCAAAACATGTTGGATAGATTTGATAGGAAAACAAGAAGGATGCATCATGCTCACTAATTGATTTATAAAAATCAGTGCATACCAAGATTGTATATTCCCTGTTCTGAAGGAGGGATGTGCTTCCTTGAAATTGATTACATGTATAGATCTACAACTGAGGGACTCCACACATATCTGCTGACCTCAGAAGACCCAAACATAGTGAAAGTTTTAAAACAGGAAGCAAATAAATCTAAGATAACTTTTCTGCTTAATCTAGTGGAAGCATATCAGCATCAAGCAGGAATGGAAATCAAACCAGAAGTAGATAAAAATTAGGCAGCAACTGAATGTGCCAGAAAACAAAAGAAAGAATATAAGGTGGAGGACCAGATGAGAAGGCAAGAAATGTGGAAAATCCATAAATATAGTTGCAAGTATAGAAAACTTCTGGAAGAACCTCATGTTGATCAGGAATGAACGCAAGAGAGGCAAATTCAAACCAGGAGATGAAAGGTTAATACTGGCAGCACAAGGCAGTGGGCTACATACACATTGGTTTACAAAGTCTATTGAACATGTGGGAGAAACTAACAAATGTAGGTTTTGCAAAATAGAATTGGAAACAGTTGCACACCTCATTGCTGGCTGCAACATACTAATGGCAGAAGGACTATATACTGAAAGGCATGATAATGTGGCAAGACTGTTGCACTGGGGATTGTGCAAACATTACGGTATTGAAGTGGTTGAAAAACACTGGAAATGAGCCACAAAGCATCACAAAAAATGATGGTCTACATCACATGGGATCATCCATTACCAAAAGATAGATGCTAGAAAACCAGATATAATGGTCCAAGAAAATAAGACAAAAGTTGCATTGATCATTGAAATCACCACACCCAGTGACTGCGGTGTCCTGTGTACAGAGAGACACAAAGTTATAAAATATAAGGATTTGCAAACAGAAAAGAGAGCAATGTGGAGGAAAGATACCCAGATAGTTCCAACAGTAGTAGGAGCATCGGGTCTTATAACAAAGAGTCTACAATCATATTTAGATGTGCTACCAATACATGTAACTCTGTACAAACTGCAGAAGGAGTCATTACTGGGAACACTGCAGGTGCTGTAAAAAAGCTCTTTTGCCTGACATGAAATAGTGAAACAATACTAATTTCATGAACTTTAATTGTGCTTTGACTTAGGAATAGGGTCCATTCCTGTCATGGTATTAGAAACCCAAAAGATTTGGAGATATTAAAAGAGGGAAGTTACTCAACAAGCTGTAAAGCAAATGTGTAGACTCAGAGCTAGTTTTCCCTGTGAATTCCAAAACATATTGGAATACACCCATGGAAAGGAGTCTACACAGAAACAGTGTTAGGGGCTGGTGTTGCTTTAATTTATGCGTATGTGCAACAGGCTGAAGTCTGTGCTGCTGCTGCTGCTGTTGCTGCTAATAGACCAAGGCCAAGAAGAAGATTTTTCAGTCCCAAGTTAGCTTCTCACAACCTACATGATGTGGAAATTGTAGAGTGCTAGAGGGTGGATAGAGGCACACTACAGGAACTTTGCAACCTCCGGAATCATCAACTCAGAGCCAGGGCAAACCAAGGGGGAACCCACCCCAGTGGAGACAAAGGTATCTGTAGCGCTTGGAATTTTAGCTACATGTACATTTCAGAGATAAACAGGGAACAGCTGAGGGTGTCATAAGCATCAGCATCCAGGATCCTCCACCAATTTCTGAATGATATGCTCCAACATGTTAGGGACCACATATATTTTCCCTGTATTCCTGAGGACAGGGCCAGAAATATGCAGTAGTTCTACCCTGTTGCAAACTACTCTGAAGTACTGGGTGTTACAGATTGCACACATGTAGACATTAAGGTACCAACAAGGGAACAGGGAAGGCTCTACACAAATAGAAAGAGCTTCCACTCTATTAACTGCCAAGTCATGTGCAATGCCAAGGAAATCATCTTGAACATGTGTGCTGACAACCCAAGCAGTTACAATGACTCATATCTGGCACACCTCCCAACTGTATCAGATGTTTACAAGGGGGGATATTCCACAGGGTCATTTACTGGGGATGCAGATTATGCACTGGAATTGTGGCTGACTGGCTGATGATGCCCGTCAGAAATGCACACACACCTGCTGAAGAATGCCATAATGAGGCACACTCTCAAACCAGAAATATCATAGAGAGTGTGTGTGGGCTGCTGAAGTCATGTTTCCAGGGCCTAGATACATTTGGGGAAGCCCTGTAGTACAATCCATGTGCTTGTATTGAAATATTCATAGTATGTGCCATGCTACACAACATCATCCTGAGAAAAGAGCTTCAGCAGGATCAAGGGGAAGGGGCACACATCTCACCACCAATGGCAAGGTCAGCACAGCCACAGGAAGGTGAGGAGTGTGATTTCCTTTGTCTGGGAAAGTAGTCAAGGAGACTCTATCCTCACCACTGACACTGCTGGGGAACATTCACTGTGAGAAAAATAGACATGCTAAGTATTATCAAATGCAGCCCACTGCACCAGGCACAATTTCCCTTAAGAGCACACAGAGAATGCACACTCCATTCCCAAGGCTAGGCTTTCTCATCAGGCCTCAAATAAGTCTACCCACTGACCACTATAGAGCTGAGTCCTTAGCTGGGTGTTCAAAACCAAGTCCTCTCTGTGAAATCAGTGTTCTCAGTGTCCCTGTTCAAAGTAGCTGTCACACACATTCTCTTTGAGATTTAATTTTCACAGATACATCCACCTGGGAAAGGCTGACACAGCTTACCTGCTCTGTCACATCAGCCCAAACTATAAATGTAGATTTTTTGCCTTCACAACACCTACAGCCAACTACTTTAAAGCTCTTACCAGGGTACCTAGTTTCACCTAGTAAAATTATTAGTTATACAAATGGTAGTGTTTAATCAAGCACCAAGACTTTCAGGAATGTGGAGCCACAGTGCCATTAAATAAACACAATTACTCACAAAGGTTAAATATTTTTTAAAAGGCAAGCCACAATGAAAGGTTCAGATGTATTTAATAATAAATTAAAACCCATGAAAATACTAAATATCTATTTACAATAAACACCAGAATTTAAATCACAGGAAATATAGAAAAACAACTCAGATGGAAAGACTCATGTACAGAAAAAAAACATTTACCTAATCTCACTATATTTTTTTAACTGACTGAAGAATTACTGTTCCCTAGTTACTTACTAAAGCAAGGCAAGATGAAAGTGGATGAGTGTATTGTTAGGTCCAAAAACAGAGTGCACATCTCATATCTCTAACTAGTAGTCAAACACAATTTCAGAGCAACTATACTTTCAAAAAGAATTTAGATGACAAGCCCAACCTAAGCCCCATGTGTAATAAATCAGAATGTGTTAACTGCAGCAATCTTCAATCCCTCCAACAAATTTCTTATTAAACAGAACTAATGCATGCATGTAAATATTTTGCTATAAACCGTATTTAACAACTGAGATGCAAAATTCTACATGGAAGCTTCTCCTGGGACATACTTGCTGTCCCTGATACAGTAGCACCAATGACAAGGACATGCAGTTCTGCACTTTTCTGGGAGCTGTCTGGATCCTTTACTGTAGACAGGAACTCTTCATTTGCAACAAACACAAAAAGGTAATACAGAGTTGCATATTGTAAGCAATACTCATAAATGGTTGTGTGATCTCTCAGTGCACTACATCCAAAGTTAATTCATGCACAAATAACTGTTACATGGTTTCATAGTACTGTAGATGATGTTGCAGTTGGTTGTATGCAGAATTATTTCAGTGTCCTGCTGCAAAGTTGTTTGTATGGCAAAGGTAAAGCATCCTTACTGTGTTCTGAAGGCTCATTGGACTGAGAGTTGAAATCCAGACCTATATAGAAATATTTCATGTGTACTAACATGTTTATGACATAGATTACTTTTCCTCATTTTATCTTTTCCCTTTTTGGTTTCTTTCTTTTTTTTTTTTTTTTTGACCTGTGTTTGCACGGTGTGTGGCTTAGTGCAAATAAGGGAAACTGAGACAATGAATTTCAAGTTTGGCTGTACTTATTTCGTTTACACAATGCTTAGCAGTATGCAAACCCAGACTCATAGCCCATGCAGGAACCAGACAGAACACCTGCAGACAGCATGTCTGCAAAAGTGCAAAGGTCAAAAACAATACATTGTTGCAATTTTTGCTTTCCATCATGCAGCTTCACGTAGTGGTATTGTGTGGCAGTTAGCATGGCTCTCCATCACCTGCAGGCAGGACTCAGACAGCCAATAATTGAAAATGGATGCATTCAATTAATTCTGTTGAGCACTGCACAAATGCTCTAAGTGGCATAGCATGGTGTTTAACACACAGAACTTAAGAATGAGTAGAAAATTATGGAAATGTCATGTAACTAGTCCTGTGGCAGAAGGTATAAGTGTAGGGCTGGAGTACAGATGGTCCTCTGTTCTAGTACAGGATATGCATGCAACCTATTTTTACTGTTGTGATGGTGCAGTTTATAGCAATGAACTGAAAAATAGACAAGTGGTATTTCAACATTCTTGTGGCAACAGGTGTAACTTTAGGATCGCCATACACATAGTCCTGGCTTTTAGTGCAGGATATTCCATACATTTTACTGTTGTTCCACTTCCCATTATATTCAGTCTCACCTATAACATTTTAGATAGTGGAGCTGATATGAATTATATGTATGAGGGATAAGTCACCCTTATTGTGTTTACAGATGTATGACTGAGGGTATACTGTCTATTATATTTCTGTAAGTATAATTCTGCTATCTGAACTTGCATGGTCTTCACAACTACATAACACACATACACAACTGGATATATATACAAGAACCTTGTCAGGTCACACACATACATGTGTAACACCTCAAAATGTCACCTGGATTTATGAATGATTCCTGACTATGTCTGAGCAGAACTTCTTCTGTGGCAAAGATGGAAGATCAATGCTGTGGA
Organism: Protopterus annectens; assembly: GCF_019279795.1. NCBI lineage: Eukaryota > Metazoa > Chordata > Ceratodontiformes > Protopteridae > Protopterus > Protopterus annectens. The sequence goes on from NC_056732.1 coordinate 926,078,169, forward strand.
AGAAAATGTTTTGTCCCTTATGCCTAGGTTTGAATCCCATACTGTAAAAATCACTTTTATTAGTGTATAAAGGCAAAAACAAATGGATCAGGTCATGACACTTCTGCCCCAGTGCATGTCTGCAAACTTAACTCACCTAACAATTACCTCCCAATTTCCACTATATAGTTCCAAACTACATCACCAAAAACCTCTCAGACTAAGGCCAACTGTTAGATTAACCTTCCAATTTCAAGTATTTATTTCCTCCATGCTTGGCATGGTTGCTTCACCTGTCTTCTTTCTCTGTATTTCTTCCTACAATTCATATGCATGTCTCTATTCAATACACATGCTTCCCCTGAATGTTTATTCTATATGGCAGGTCATTTACATAACATCAGTGAATGCCAGGAAAGGGATTTCACAATACACTGCACTGTATATACTTTCCTGTACTGTGTTTGGACCATATACATATTATACCTCTCAAATGTCCAGATTTTTGAAGTATGTCCAGAATGTTGCCTTATATCTTTTGGTCTGTTTCTTATAAAATTTGTGTTTTTCTGCCATATAAGTGGGATAATACCAGGTCTATTGTCACTAAATAATAACATACACTTGAGTTTCAGACTTCAAATCCTTCAGAAAATGTATCTTAACACAAACCTTGTTATTCTAGAACATTTCTATAAAGCAAATATGTCAAATTTGGCCCTTATTTCTGGGCCATTGTGCTCTGATTATTTGGGCTTTGTCCAGATTTCTTGCAATAAGAGATCAAGAGCTATAAGAGGTATATAGGTTGAGCCCTGGTGATCATTGTGGCATTCTGCACAAACATGTTAACTGACTGTGCTCTAAACAGGATTGCTACTCATGTTACTTTACATGGTTTCTTGGCCAGCAACACTGTTGCCATCCACAAAACCATGCTTATTTATGTTTAAATCATCACCGTGCAAACATGTAAACTCCATGCAGGCTTTGTACAAAATCTACATGGAGTTTATTGAATCCCAGGGAATGTCTAAAGTAAATAGATATTGCTCAGAAATATAACATACATCTCAATATTCATAGTCATAATGAAATGTTCATAAGTGTGTATATTTATTACATGCTACATTAAAACATGTACAAAAATATGAACGTTGAAACAATAGTTCAAAAAAAGGAGGTATGTTTAAAAATGCATCTACACTATCACGTATCAGAAAAACAGGAATTTTGATTTCCCAGTAGTCAGTAATGTCATAATCTTAAAGCTCTCAAAACACTGTTAATAGACAAAGTTTCAATGAGACCATGGTGTGGCATTCAATTTCATTTTCCAGACTAGTTTGTTCATTACAACAGTTCAGAGTAATGGTGAGTGTGGAAGAGAGGTGAAGAAGAGAGTACAGGCAGGGTGGTATGGGTGAAGAAGAGTGTCAGGAGTGATTTGTGACAGACGAGTACCAGTAAGAGTGAAAGGGAATGTCTACAAGAGGGTAGTGAGACCAGCTATGTTATATGGGTTGGAGACGGTGGCACTGACAAAAAGGCAACAGTCACAGCTGGATGTGGCAGAGTTAAAGATGTTAAGATTTGCAATGGGTAAGATGAGGATGGACAGGATTAGGAATCAGTATCTTAGAGGGTCAGCTCAGATTGGATGGTTTGGTGACAAAGCCAGAGAGGTGAGATTGCGTTGGTTTGGACATGTGCTGAGGAGGGATGCTGGGTATATTGGGAAAAGGACGATAAGGATGGAGCTGCCAGGTAAGAGGAAAAGAGGAAGGCCTAAGATTGGGTTTCTGAATGTGGTGAGAGAGGACATGCAGGTGGTTGGTGTGACAGAGCAAGATGCAGAGGACAGGATGAAATGGAAACAGGTGATCCGCTGTAGCGACCCCTAACGGGAACAACTGGAAAAGAAGAAGAAGAAGACTAGTCTGTCTGTTCCAAATGAGATTTCGGGTCACTTCCTCTAACATTCCTAGGGAACCATCTCCAAAATAAAAAGCAAAACATGTTGACAGACTTATACATCCAGGAGTGTTTGCCAGGGCATCAGTTAATCTTGTGTTTCTAATATTATCCACATGTTCCAAAATCCTCTTATTTAAACTCTACTGTGTTTTCCCCTGTGTATAAACAGTCACACAAAAAAATGACGATTACCCTTTTTTTGCAACAAAGAAATGAGGAAGTTGTTCTAGGTATACTGAAATTTAACTTTAATCAGGTTATGGAGAATAATAAAATTTCCCTGAGGAAAGATTTCAAATATTTGCATATGGCTTAATGCAGCCAGTGTAATTGTTTTAAGCACAGTAATCATCATTATCATCATCATCATCAACTCCCATTTTCCCATTTTCTACTTAGGGTCTGTGTGTCATGTAAACTGTCACCTTCTATCTAAATTCAGCCCCACTCTTTCAGTTAAGCCTGACTGTCATAGATTTTTTCACACGCAATCCATTTACCTCTTTGCTGGATGCCAGTGTTTCCTCTTGCCATCTTCCTGTCTGTCCCAAATCTTCTTTTTCACCAGATTGTTTTCTGCTTTTCTGCATGTGTCTAAACCACCATAATCTGCTTTTTTAGAGATTCTCACCAAATGGAGCTACTTTGTTTTCTGCTCTGATGTCCTGGTTTCGTCTGTCCTATAGTGTGCATCTCACCACCAATCACAGACACTTCATCTCCTTCACTTCTAACTGCCTCAACAGCTCTGCATTTTCAGACACATTTCTGTACCAAATAATAGTACTGGTTGAACCACTGCTTTGCACACCTTACCTTTCAGCTTTGTTGGCATTCTTCTAACATACACTACCCCTGACACTATGTGCTAGGTGGCCGCAGCCCCTCTGATTCTAGCTTTGATCCCATCATTCAGACTTCCCTACCTCTAAACACCTACTCCCAGGTATTTGAAGTTGATAGCTTGTTCCAATGTTTTCCTTTCTATCTCAGTTCTCAGCTTCTTCTAATTTCTCCCAGTTGCTGCTTTTACAAGTATCTTATCTGTAATCACTCTCAACCCATGGCCCTTACGTTTTACATTCCATTCCCCTATCCTTTGCTGAAGCTCTTGCTCAGAGTCTGCCTGTAAACCTACATTGTCTGCATACAGCAACTTTGCTGATCTGTCTCCACAACCTGTTTGCTAATGCAGTCCATTACCAGTATGAATAACACTGGGCTTAGAGATGAACCCTGATCCACACCCACTCCTACTAAGGAGTCCTCTGTGAGACTGAACACTGTTTGCACTGGAGTCATTGGGTCCTTGTACATATCTGCACTAATTCTACCAATGTTTCTGGGACATTAAATCACTGCAGGTTTGCCAAATCGGGTCTATATTAAATCAATGAAAATCCATTACATCGAATACCAAAACAGCAACATTTATTACTCGAACCGCGAAAATACCAAATGCACTTGTTGTTGTTGTGTCTTTCGGCTTTTCCGGTTAGGGATCACCACAGCGGAACTCCGGTCCGCTAATGATTGGCAGTAGATTTGTACGTGCCGAGTTGCCAGCTCTGATGCACAACCTTCAACGAAGGTAGGCCCATTCACACATGTCTCCCCAAAGAAGCCGCTTTAGCTGAGAATCGAACAGGACAACATCTTACTGTGAGGTGACAATGCTACTGCATTACCACCACTGCAGTTCTGAAAATACCAAACGCACTAAACTGCGAAATTTAAAATATCGAACATTCATAGTCGGCCAACCCCACCATCCGCTACATACTACCTACCCAAACAAAATAAATAAACCACATACATACTCTAACCAAACCCTACTCCTAACCCTAAAGTAAAGCACCAAAACTCAATTTCTAACCCTAAACTAAACCCCACATACACAACTATCTATGCACTATCCTTAACCCCTTCCTAACCCTAAGGTCCAGAATTACGACACTTCCCCTACGGAGATATACCCAAACAAAATAAATAATACACATAAATGCATTTAACAAAACCCTACCTCTAACACTACACTAATTCTTACACACATTACCTATCTATGCACTTACCTTAACCCGCACCCTAACCCTAAGGTCCATAACTATCACACACTTACCTTACGGAGCTATACCGCAGATGGGCCAACCAAAACACTTCAACATTTCAAATTTCGCGGTTTTGCACATCCGATGATTACATATTTTGTGCAATACGTTTCGATGATTTCGTATTCGTGTAAATGGAGTTTCGACAATCTAATAGGAGCCCTGCCAAATCAGCTTTCTTGAGACCTTGTCATAAGCTTTGTCTTGGAATGCCCAGTTGGGCTCTTTTCATTTCTGTCTTCTTCTTCTCATCTGTCTGTCTCACAGCAAACATGTGGTTGGTTGTGCTGCTTCCTGATTTTAAGCCAAGCTGCTCATGTCTCATCTTACTTTCTGCTACTGTGTATATTCATTTATCAGTCATGCTCACCAGAACTTTCATGCAATGTGACAGGAGTCTGATACCTCTATAATGCTCACAGTTGTGTATGTCTCCTTTGTAAATGTACACTGACACTAGTATGCTTATTTTCTAGTCATCTGGGATATGCCCTCTCCATACTGAGATGAGTAATCTCAGGAGCCATTTGTCCTTCATCTCACTGAATATCTTGATCATATCTGCTGTGACTTCATCTGAGCCTGCTGCTTTCCTTGACTTCATTTTCCTTAGTGCTGTTCTTACTTCCTCTAGGATGGTAACCTCCTCTTCTTTCATTGTAGTCTGTGTCTGGGGGAAGTGCAGCTTCTGTGGGGTTTTCTTCATTCAAAAGCTGCTGAACGTATTCCTTCCATGTGCCTTTGATATCGTGCGGACTGGTGAGCAGGTTGTTGCTGGCATGCCTTATGAAGGGTTTCTTCTTTATCTTTCTGTCTTTGGTTTTCAACCTGATAGAGTTTCCTTGTGGCATGTACAGAGTCACTTTCTAGAAGCTGACAGAGTGCCTGCGATGCCTTGTTGTTTGCTGTCGCAACTCTTCTCTTCACTCTTTGTTAGCTAACCAGCATTCCTTCTTAACTTGGTCAGTCTTTTCTATCTCCCACTTTTTCCAGCACTCCTTCTTTCTTTTGATGAGTTCCTGGACTTCTGCATTCCACTACCAGCTTTCCTTATGTACTTTATTTCCATACCTGTCTCAGCCACATATCTGTACTGTTGTCCTCACAAAGCTGTTTTGCGGTGGTGTCCTTCTTCTTCATCTCTACGTATCTCCTCTTCTCCCTGAGGTGCTAGAGCCCTGAGTAATTCCTTGAATGCTTGTGCTTTCCCTCTAGTCACCTTCCTCAGCCTAGTCTCTGTTGACTTTAGAGCTTTATCTGAGTACTGCTTGCAACTGATTGTGGCAACAAATGTTTATGCTGCAGGCCAGCTGTTTCAATGGGGATGACTTTGCAATTGCTGGTGCTACCCGAGTGCCCTTTCCTTACTCAGAGGAAGTCTACCTGAGTTGCATGTTGAACACTCTTTTATGTGCTCTTGTGACTGACTCTTTTGCTGAACCATGTGCTGGTCACCATCAAGCCATTTGCTAGGCAGAAGTCTAGAATGGCATCTCCTGCTTTATTCCTGTTGGTCCACCCATATGGACCCGGGAAGTCCATTTAGCCTGTTCTGCCTGTTGCAAAATGTGCATTCAGGTCACCCATTATCAATACCAATTCATTTTGCTTTCTTTATTTAATAGGTCCTAGAACTGCTATCTGAATGCCCTCTTTACTTCACTATCACAACCCTGCTGTGGGGCATAGCCTGAGATTATGAATAGTGCCCTACCCTTACACAAAAGTGTGATTGCCATGAGTCTGTCATGAATCTTGATGACATCCTGCACTGTCTTCTGAAGTCTATCACTCACCACAATTCCCACACCATTTCTAGTCTATCCTGCCCTTGCTCCTGAGTGGTAGACTCTGGATCCCAAGACAAAAGGCTTTGCTGAAGTGTTCTTCCATCTTGTCTCCTGAACACATAGGATGTCCAGTCTCCTTCTTACCATCATGTCATCCACTTCTAAGCAAAGTCTTCTTAGTGTAGATACATCGGGTGTAGAAATTATAAGTTTATGTTTTTGCAGGTTGATTGGTTTTATGTCCAGCTTTTGTTCTAAGGTAAACCAAGCTGGGCAAATGGACATGGGACAGACATTAGTTTCTTGATTCTGGGCTACTGGGATTTCTTATTCATATGTAATGGCTAATAGGGCCACATTCACCCCTCCCACTCTTAGGATGGGTTCCTGGTGTAGGTTGGAGTAGGCTGGATCCTCAAACTAGGCCAGATCCTAAACCCATTTATCACCTTCATATAGCCATGTCTATTGGTGACATTAATCCACACAACAGATCCACCTACAGCCAACTTTTACACTGTTAAGTGGCTAGCCCTGACAGGGTGTAAAATCCATAATCTGTGCTCTCCTATCTTGAGAATAAAGCACACCACAGCTGATGCCCAAAGCTGTTGGTGTATTCAACTTTTCAATCATATAGCCATCATCCAGAGTTTGTGCTGCTGCCCACAACTCCATTCTTGGGAAAGTTTGAGGTAGAAACCCTCAATATGTTTTTGGGAGGTGGGAGAAACCCCTTAGAGACACAGGGAGAACATGTAAAGTCCATACAGACAATGACCAGAGGTCAGCATCAAACCTATTACCTTATGCATTGGAGCTGAAGACTTTCACCATTATGGCAATTAGTTGTTCATTGATTGTTAAGTACATTGATGACTCCTCCTATGTGATAGACCAGGTTTCCCTAAAATTATACATTGTTAAGGACATTTTAATTGTTACAGAGAGGAATTATTTAAATAAATAAGAAGATTTTGGAACATGAGGGTGACATTAGAAACCAGAGATTAACTAATGTCTTGAAAAAACATTCCTAGATGTGTGGGTCCTTCAACACGGTTTCTTTTTGTTTGTTTGGAGATAGTCTCTAGGAAAGTTAGAGGGGCGTGACTGGGAATCTCATTTGGAAAAGATAGAACTAGTGTGGCAAATTAAATTGCATGCACGCAGTTTCCTAGTCTCACTGAAAACAGTGTGGATTAACAGCATTTTAAGAATTTGACCTTCAATGCTAGAAGTCTAAACCTCAAAATGCATTCACTCGAGGCACTCCTTAAAATGGAGAATATCGACATCTGTGCAGTGACAGAGACCTGGTTCAAGGCTCCAGAGAGCACCCCTGCATTACCAGGCTATAATTCATACCACACCTTTCGGCCACCTAACCTGGACTGAAACACTAAAGGTGGAGGCGTGTCCATATTCATTAAGGATATCCAAACCTCCAGGCTAGTTGCTCAGTATAATGCATCTGAAATTATCCAAGTGCAACTAACTCTGGGCAAGACCGCAATCTAAATTGTAACTTGCTACAGATCCCCCACCATGCCCCAGGATTCCCACTCCTCATTTCTTGATGCACTGGAAAATATTAGGGTACAACCCAACACCCTAATAATGGGTGATTTCAACTACCCCACCATTAACTGCGAAAACTACTCATGTACCAACTCTTTTGCTCAACGTTTTCTGGAATTCATAAATTCCAACGCCTTGGATCAACTTATCCACACCCCCGCCAGGGGCAGCAATATCCTAGACCTGGTCATTACCAACATGGGTGATCGGTGTTCCACATCATTCGTTGTTGGTCAGATCTGACCACAAGCTAATCAGCCTAGACATCCACATCCCGCACCCACCCCCCATTAGGGAAACCACTGTTAAAAATTTCTTCAAAGCCAACTTCACACTTCTTAAGACAGAAGTGGCAAACTTCACAACACACATGCAGACAGGCAGTAGAAGTACGACTGCTGAATCCCACACAAATGCACTTTATAAGCACTTACACAAGTGCATGGGTCGTGCTATCCCCTAATAGAACTAAGATGCTATCCTCCAAAAAAAGGAAGCCAATCTGGTGGTCCTCTGCCATAAACAAACTCTACAACAGAAGAAAGAAACTGTTGCAAAAAAGAGTAAAATCCCATGACTGGAGGAAGTAAGAAGCTGAGACCCCTCATAAAATCCTCCAAAGCTAGTTACGAAAACAAAATTGCCACTGACTCTAAAGACAACCACAAAGCATTCTATAGCTATGTCAAGAATCTCAATGGCAACACTCATATCTGCTCTGAGGTCCAGCACAATGGCACTAAATATACAGAACCAACTGATATTGCCAAAATCCTAGCAGATAGGTTCAGTGCTAACTTTACCCCCCCCCCTCACCCCCTAAAGGGCCCATTTCTATACCAGAAGAATGCAAAGTTCCTGTAATCAAGGCTGCACAGGTAAAAACACACTCTCCAAAGCCAAGAACACAGCATCCATGGGACCTGACAACATCCCAGGCTGCGTTCTACATGAACTACAGAATGAACTGGCACCCCATCTAAGCACCATGTTCAATCATAGCCTCACCTCAAGCTTTGTGACCACTGAATGGCGCACAGCGACGGTTATCCCACTCCACAAAGAGGAAGCTACCACAGACCCCGGGAACTATTGCCCCGTTAGCCTAATGAGCCTGGTCTGCAAGGCCATGGAATGTATCATCATGGAACTTATAAACAAAAGCATTGGTAATCTCCAAACTCTGGACCCCACCCAGTTTGGGCTTGTAAAAGGCAGATCATGTCTCCTAAACCTGATTGACTTCTTTGAAGCAGTCACCAAAGCCGTAGATGAGGGTAAGGTGGTTCACACAGCTTATCTAGATCTCGCCAAGGCTTTCAACACCACCCCCCACTCTAGAATTAAAGATAAGCTCACTAAACTAGGTATAAATCCCTATGTCACAAGATGGGTTGCCAACTGGCTCACTGACAGAACCCACACTGTGAAAGTAGCAGACTCCAAATCCGACTTCAGATCAGTGACAAGTGGAGTACCACAGGGTGCAGTCATGGGTCCTTTCCTGTTGGTATCTACTTCTGTGAAGTACAGGCTAACACAGAAGGTCTTTGGCTAACAAAGTTTGCAGATGACTGCAAACTAGGAGCCATAATTGAAACTCCTAATGATGTGGACATTTTACAAAAGGGCCTCACTGAGACAGATGCCTGGTGTCAAAGCTATGGCCTGAAGCTCAATGCCAAAAATTGTATTGTCATCCCCTTTGGTAAAACATTTGTACCCATGAACTACCACATAGCTGGTAGTCTACTTAATGCCGAAAATGTGGTGAGACCTTGGGACATAGGTGGGCAGTAGTCTCTCCTTTGATAATCACATCGCCACAGTGGTCAGGAAATCCTTCTACGTGGCTCACCTCATCACAAAAGGTTTCTCATCCAGAAAAAAACAGGTCATTGTTCCCCTCTACTCATCACTCATTAGACCCATTATAGAGTACAATGCCCCTTTTGGTATGTACCTCACAAGACATCTACAACAAATGGAAAGGCCACAGAAATAACTCACAAAGAGGATTACTGGCCTCAAATAGATGCCCTATGCAGACCATCTCAAAAAACTACAGCTTTACTCTGTCGAATATCGTCTACTCAGAGGTGATCTCTGCCTAACATACAAAGCTATGTCAAACCCAGAGCTGTTGGACATGCTCCACTTAAAGAAATCCCAATCCCTCCGAGTTACACGCTCTAGGGACCTAAACCTTGTCACCACAATAAACAGAACATACTGGAGGGATAGATTCCTGTCCCAGACACTTCCCATACTCTGGAACAGACTACCTACCTATGTCAAACAGAGCTCCTCATTAGCACTCTACAAGAAAAATCTTGATGATTGGATGGGAAATAGGAAATTCACCCCATGGATCACTTCTGTGGCTCTGCTCGACAGGGGCACAGGAAAATAATTTTCTTGGGTGGCGAAAGCAAAAGTACATTTTTGGCTAGACTTATATAGGCCCTAGGGCCAATAGCCTAGTATCTACGTATGAGCCTATGAACCTATGAAACATTTTGCCGTACATGTTTGTAGGGCCATACACACACATGTCCCATACCACAGACAGCCATCATAACATAATGTGTAGCAGCCCAGTATATGTAGGGTCATTCTGTGAGTGGCACATATGAGGATGTTGTAGAACAGATAGTCCATATACTGTAATATTATGCTAGCTTACCATATGTGGCTGTGGCTGTGTTCACATTGGTTGTGGTTATGCACTGTCATACAGGTGTTTCTAACACTGTGCTGTGACATGGCTGTCAAGTCTGCTATATATGCAGGTACATGTGCATTACCCCATATGAGATGTAGGCCAGTGTTGAGCCAGTCTGCCTGTAGCCTGCACATTGCATTGTTACATGCCTAGCAGCTTAGTGTACTTAACCATTGGGATGTTATGCGCAGATTCTTGCCAGATGTACTGCTGCTGGGCCTCCATTAAACATAATGTTTGTCAGACAGAGCAGTGGGATGCTGTACAGATGTATGTCAATATCTAGTGGGTGGTATGTGCCCATGGCACCCCTGTACCAGCTGTCATTATGTGTCAGGCCAGACAGGAGTGTGTGAATCCAACACCTATGGTGCCAAATGTATACCAGTTGTTATGTGTTATACCCATCTACATGGCTGTCTACATCCATATTGTCAGGCCTGGTACACATGTGGTGCACTAAGGGATCATGTGTATACCTCTGGACTGTACAGCGTGTGTCCAAAGTTCCACATAAAGTGGCCAATATCTCTGCTGCACTCCACAGGGGCATCACATGCTAGTAGCAGTACCTTACAATGATTTCCTTAGGATGTCTGTCAGTAGCCAATGGCACACATGTTATAAGCAGATGTCAGCATCCACACACACACACACCATGTCTGTGAAGACAATCCCATTGACAGTAGCAACAGTCTAGTAATATACCTGCTATACATACCTGTCATCCCCTTGCACTACAACTTTGGGACTGTAGGGGCTGGTATATGGCTACACTCCATGTCCAGGATATATGGTGGAAATATATGTACATATATTTATCCAGATATCCATAGATATATATATATATATATATATATATATATATATATATATATATATATTTTTATTTATTTATTTATTTTATTTTATTTTACATTTGTTGACCGGGCTAGTCTAGCTGGATATATGTCCATTTTCAGTAGAGGCCAGGGGAGATAAGCTCCAAAGTTTAAAATGAATTTACATTAAAGAAATACATGAAAATAACAGAGTAAAAGAAAGCATTATAACTGGAGACATAGTTATAAAGTGTAAAAATGCAGTAATTATAACATAAATGGTAAAAATATTGTGACAAAAATATTGTTACAAGTGACATTCTGAGAGAATACTAGCATAATGTACAGTAATAGAGGATAAAAGAAATTAAGAGGAACATAATATATAAAGATAGTAGGAAGGATAAATAGGTCAGTGGATGTAAAAAAGAAGTAGATTTTGGGTTTTAAGGTATAGCTTTTAGTCAGGTGTCAAGTGCTAGAGTTAGTCAGGATTAGTACAGGGGCAAAGCCATTGTGATTTGAGGTAGAGCTTAAGTCTCTTTTTAAAGAGAAATTTTGAGGGAATAGTAGAAAGCTCAGAGGGAAGCAGGATCCAGTGTTTTCCAACAGTGTTAGAAAAAAGGGAATCTCCAGCCTTGTTGCTTGCTTTGTCAATATTTTCAAGAAGTTTGTGCGCGGATCTAAGGGACTTTAGGTTATGGTAGGGGTAAATAAGAGTAGATAGTATAGGTGTTTTGTCAGGTTGATAAAGAATTTGATGGGCTATGGCTAGTTGATTAATTTTTAGTTGCTGCTGAAATTCAAGCCAGCCTAGTTGCTTTAGATTAGTACAGTGGTGGGTTCTGAAAGGGTTACCTGTAGCAAATCTGGCTATGTAGTGGTAGGAGTTTTCTAATTTCAAAAGATTCTTTTTTGACAAGTTAGTAAATATGGGTGAGGCATAGAGAAGAGGAGAGATAAGGTGGGAGTGGGCAATAGTTATTCTAGATTCTGGCATGAGGAAAGGTTTGATTCTGTAAAGAGAGCCTATTTTTTTATTAATAGTTTTCAAAGTGTTGCATATATGGGTATCGAAGTTAAGGTTGTTGTCAATGGTAATGCCTAGTAGTTTGGTAGTAGGATCTTGTGATATAGGTGTGCCATTTTTAGATGTTATTGTAAAGTCTATATGGGGAGATTTACTGGAAGATGTAAGGAGAAGTAGTTTAGTTTTTTTTGGGTTAAGTAGGAGACAGCGTTGTGAAAACCATTCTTCTACAGAATTAAATATGTGTTGTGTAAGGGAGTGAAGATCTGATACAGATGTGGCTGAGCAAATGAGTGTAGAGTCGTCTGCATATTGTATGCATGTAGCTTGGGGAACTACTTTGTGGAGGTCATTGATAAATAAAGAAAACAGGAGGGGACCCAGTATGGACCCTTGGGGGACACCAATGTTAACAGGTAGCTGGGAAGATAGAGTGGAGTTCCAGAGTACTGCTAGATGTCTGTTATTTAAGTAGGATTTGAACCAGTTAACAGGTTGGATTTCAAGTGACAAAGATTGAAGAATGTGTATGAGTATTTGGTGGTTGACCATGTCAAAAGCCTTGGACAGGTCTAAGAAAAGTGCAGAGGAAAGGGTGTTATGGTGACGATTTTTGTTGATTGTGTCTGTAAAAGAGAGGAGGGCAGTGGTGGTACTGTGGGAAGGTCTAAAACCATGTTGGGTATTAGAGAGTAAGTTATTTTGGAGAAGATGGTGAAGCAGTTGCTTGTGTATACATCTTTCCATAATCTTAGATAAGGGAGAGAGTAGGGCTATAGGGCGGTAGTTTGAGATTTCAGTAGAATTTCCACCCTTATGAAGTGGGATAATATGGGAGACTTTCCAATGTTTAGGGACATATCCCTCAGTGATGGTTCTGTTGATCAGTATGGAAATTGGGTAGGCTATGGATTTGGCTGCTAATTGCAAGTATTCTGTGGGTAGTAGGTCAGCAGAGGGAGTACATGGTTTGAGTTTTTTGATAATGGAGAGAATGTAAGTTGTTGGGACAGGTTGGAACAGAAATGGGGGAGGTGGGTTTAAGTTGCAGTTAGATATAGTTGTGTTTTTACTAGAGAGTTGACTGGCTAGAGTTTGAATTGTTTCAGTGAAAAAGGAATTAAAGTCATTAGCAATTTGGTTGGGATTGTTTATGTCAGAGCCTTGTGGGCTGGGTGTGATAGGTTTACTTGGCTGTAGTAACTGATTTATGTTTGCCCAGAACTTTTGTGGGTTATTTTGGTGAGTTTGCTGAGATTTCAGGTAATAGTTTTTTTATCAGTCATTATTGCTTTTTTGGTCTCATTTCTCAGTTGTTTGTAGTGTTGGTAATCTATTGCATTTTTAGTTAAGCGAAATTTGTTCCAGATTTTATTTCTGAAATTGATTTTTTGCTTAGTTTCTTTTGAGAGCCAAGGGGCAGATTTAGTTCTAATTCTAATAGAGCAAGTGGGGGCATGGTAGTTAAGTATGGCTAGAAACTTAGCATTAAAGAAATCTACAGCTTCATCAAGAGAAAGGTGTTTTAAGGGGGACCAGTTACATGCATTCAGTTCACTTTGAAATAGCTCCAAGTTGAAGTTTTTTTGGTTCTGATTGTTCTAGTTATGTTTTGGGTAGGTGGGTTGGTTTTGAGCCTGATAATGTAGGTTAGTAAGTGATCACTTATATCATCAGGGAGGGTTCCTGTTTCATAAGTATGGGGTTGATTGTTGGTGAGTATCCAATCTAGGGTACTTTCTTTTTTGTTAGTCTTATTTATTCTAGTGGGGGAGGTGATAGTTTGTGAAAACCCATAAAGATTAATATGGCTAGTAGGGTGTTTGTTGCTGCAAGATTGCCAATCAATGTTTAAGTCACCTAGGATGATTGTTTCTTGGGGTAAGTTTAGAGATAGCCAACATAGGATGTTTTCGATGGTAGAAATATTATTTCCTGGGGGGACATAGATGCAGATAATAAAGATAGATTTGACAGAGTTTAGTTTGAGTTTGGTAATAAGAATTTCAGCATTAGAGTCCTGAGGAGGTTTTTGGTGGAAAGTGGTTATTTGAAGGCTAGATTTAAATAAGATAGCTACTCCACCACCTTTTTTTGATACCCTGTCAAGACGCAAAATATTATAGCCAGGAGGGGTGACTTCAGTTTCTTTTGTTGAAGGTTTTAACCAGGTTTCTGTTAGACAAATAATATCAAAGGAATAGAGTTCTAAGAGAGCATGGAGTTGTGTTGTTTTGTTATTAATGCTACGTATGTTGAGGTTAGCTATTGAGAGTGAGTTGTTATGTTTTTTAGGTAGGGGGCTAGCTGTGGGGGTTTGGTTAAAGGTCTGATTTATAGAGGTGATAATTGGACCTGGGTTTGGGTGAATATCGACATTGATTAGGGAGAGTAGTACGGTTAGATATGCAGTGTTTGTATATTTACTTTGAGGAAGGGGTAGCCTTCTAGGATTTAGGTGAACATATTTTATGTGGGTTGTCCTATGATATTTAGGTAAAAGATAGCTAGGTGTGGAAGTAATGTTGATGTGATGGTTTTGGTAGGTAGGAATTGAAGAGGTAGAATGTTTAGTTGGGTTGGGAAGGTGTGATAGTAGTGGGTGTTCGTAGGAGGTTATAAGGAGTGCTATTATTACAGGGGGAAGAAGTGAGAGTATGAGTAAGGTATGTTTCAGTACTAGGGTGGGGAGTTTATACATTGCAAAGGTGGATATTTAGTTCTAGTTACTTGTACAAAATGTAGTGGGTGTGGTACTGTAAGATAAAGGTAAAGGAGATAGTGAAAGGGAGTGGTTAAAAAAGAAATATGGAGGGAAAGGAGAAGATTGGATAATTGTGGTGAGGTTGTGATTGGAGGAAAAGGTGAGGGGGTGTGGCTAGGTAGGTAGAAATGTAGAGGCACTGGGGTGGGTAAGATTTGGGGGTAGGGTAGGGGAGCGGAGCGGGTAGAGACAATGGAAGAGAAGTTAGTGAGGAAACAATCAGTAATGTAGGTAGCTACAGGTTGGAAGGCAGGACATGAGTGGAGAGGTTTAAGATAGAGGGGGAGTCTAGGGAAAAAGACTGCTAGAGGAGTACAAACTGAAAGGCACCATGTAAGTATGAATAGGAACAGGCAAGAAGCTTAGTAAAATAGATTGAGTTTACAAAAGTAGCACAGGGAGAGAGGGAGTGATAGATGGATGGGAGAGGGGTGCCCCCTAGTGGGCAGTTCTGGTATTGTCGGTGAGTTTGTAAGGGAGCTGAGTAGTGTAGGAGAGTAAAGAAAAAGAAAACTATAGTGAAAGGGGCTGAAGGTAAGTGGAAGAGGTGTATAGGCTGTTAGGTAGATACAGAATAGGGGTAAGGCAGCTGGCTGCACAGGCTCCCAGCGAACTTTGGTGCCCTGAAACAGGTCGTGGATAGGGGTCTGCTTTACCAGGTAGATTTAGTCCATAACATACTTATTTTTTTCCTTGACAGAGGGTTCAGAAAACAGGAAACTGGAGGTTGAGGCCACTGGATTTGGATAGGGTTCTTAACACACCAGGTAGGCTGTGGTTATATCAGGAACAGGACAAGGTAGAGCTGGGTACTTTGGGGAGAAAGGGAGATAAAATGTAGAGGAGAGAAACAGAGTTAGCAATTCAGCATTTATATTCAAATAGGCATTAATAGCTAGCAGTAACATGAATAACATTGCAAATAGTGACTGTCAAATAAGAGGTAAGATACATACATTAGTCAGTCTAAGCAGTTCTCAAGCACTTCTAGGCAACAGCATTCAAGGGGTACAAGCAACAAATATCACAATGCAATGGAACAAAATGCAGGTAAATATGGTCAGCAGTAAAAAGAATATCATCAAGATAGGGTACCTGACAAATGACTAATAGTCTATAGGTGCATGTTAAGAAATTAAATGTGGAGGTCCATACTCCCTAGGGAAATATGTGAGGCAATTAATTTATGAGAAATTACTGAGGGCAGCACAGACAGGGAGCTGCTAATATACAGCAGGTTTGCTGCATATGAGGTCAAAAGACCTTCCCAGATATAGAGGGAGCAGGGCTAACTGATGTTTAGTAGAATGAACAAGATAAAGGGGAATAAGAGATACACTCCTTCCAGCAGGAGCTGCAAAGGGGTACTACAACTTACAACTAGTGCGTACTTTAAACATGAAATAGAAAAAGGCACCACAGTATATTTTAAACCTACACATCTGCAAGTTAACAACTAGTCAAACTCGGTTGTGAGGATATAATACAGTTACCTGAGTCATTCAGATTAGTTCCTAATTGTTGGCGTCATTGTAAATAGCCGTGTCAGCTAATAAAAAGCATTAATCACAATGTTACACAGTATAATTAAGCATCTGCAAGTTAAGACTAGTCAAACTCGGCTGTGAGGATATAATACAGTTACCCGAGTCATTCAGATTAGTTCTTAATTGTTGGCGTCAATGTAAGTAGCCTAGTCGGCTAAAAAGCATTTAACACAAAGTTACACAGTATAATTACTCATGTGCATTTGGAAGGAGTTCGCTCTGGTGGCTGTAAATACAGTAAATGACACTAAAACCAGGTTAACTGTTTGGACTTGTTCCACAGTAAAATATACTAAGAAAATATGCTACAACCCAGCTAAATGCGCAGACAGTGCTCCACGTGGGTGGAGTAGTTCACAAACAGCCTTTCACCTGAAAGAGCTTAAACATATTAAGCTAGGCAAACTATAGCAGTATAATTGCAAAGCTACGAGTAGTCCAGACCAAGTTCTCGGTCTCACACCACGTGGGTGGCGCAGTAAACAGTCGTATGCTAAAACATATAGCCAGAGGGAAGCTAGTCTATCCACAGGGTAAAAGGACTTGAAAAGTCCTTATATTGCCAAGAACAGAAGTAACAGTAAGGATTTAGGCAGGTATGAGGTAACAAGAACACAAAGTAAGCAAATACACCTTTGTCGCTAAGCACAAATGCAAACGTTGAGTGTTGAAAGATAAAGCAATAATAACAATCAGTCCAAAGTAAGCATTTCAACTGGTCGACGACCATTCAATTAAACAATGCAATCACTGTAAAAGCCAGATAGTGAGACCACTAGTAGCACTTACCAGGGGCAAAGACGCCAGGGCAGAGCAGACAGCAGCCAGGGACCATCAAAGGGAAACTCACTAACTAAAAGATGGCACCCCACAGGTCAAGAGGTATAAATAACCTCCCACGAGACAATGAGGCAGTAAGGAAAGGGAAAGGTGTGCGATAGAATGCAGGTGGGTCGAGCCAGAAGGTGGTCACTTAAGTGGAGGTTAGTTGGCAAACAACAACCGCAGGAAATAGGGGAGAAGAAAAAAAAAAAAGCAAGAAAGGAGGATTAGGACTGGAGAGGGAGTAGATGGCAGTGCAAGAGTATATATCTATAGATAGAGACAGAAAAGGTGTTCAATAGCTAGAGACAAAGGAAGAAAAGTTAGCGAGGAAACAATCAGTAATGTAGGTAGCTGCAGGTTGGAAGGCAGGACATGAGTGGAGAGGTTTAAGATAGAGGAGGAGTCTAGGGAAAAAGACTGCTAGAAGAGTACAGACTGAAAGGCACCATGTAAGTATGAACAGGAACAGGCAAGAAGCTTAGTAAAATAGATTGAGTTTACAAAAGTAGCACAGGGAAAGAGGGAGTGATAGATGGATGGGAGAAGGGTTCTGGTATTGTAGGTGAGTTTGAAAGGGAGCTGAGTAGTGTAGGAGAGTGGAGAAAAAGAAAACTATAGTGAGAGGGGGTGAAGGTAAGTGGAAGAGGTGTGTAGACTGTTAGGTAGATACAGAATAGGGGTAAGGCAGCTGGCTGCTCAGGCTCCCAGCGAACTTTGGAGCCCTGAAGCAGGTCGTGGATAGGGGTCTGCTTTACCAGGTAGATTTAGTCCATAACATACTTATTTCTTTCCTTGATAGAGGGTTCAGAAAACAGGAAACTGGAGGTTGAGGCCACTGGATTTGGATAGGGTTCTTAACACACCAGGTAGGCTGTGGTTATATCAGGAGCAGGACAAGGTAGAGCTTGGTACAGGGGCAAAGACGCCAGGGCAGATCAGACAGCAGCCAGGGACCATCAAAGGGAAACATATATATATCTATATAACTTTATATATATCTATATAAAATTACACGTGTACTACATTGAATTACCACTGTCATGGCAACCACCCACTATAAATCCCTACAGCATGTGGGCGTGGTCCTTTACATTTCCTGTGTGACGGACATCCGTCCTGAGTGTGGGCATCAGTGATACAGGCAGCGGGTAGCAATACCTCTTACAGGAGAACCTGCACACTCAGAGCGGACACATATTTGTAGGAGGATCAGGAACTACAGACAGACTGTGGGTAGAGTTGTGTAATGCTTTGCATAGTACTGGTGTTACAGTATGTGTGTGTGTACATACTAGTGTACCTTGAAATGCAGTCTGTCTGCATAGCTCACTACTTTGGGCCTAACCTCTTGCTGGACAGCGGTATGCCTATTATGTGTTGTCCGTCCACCACAGTTCCTGTGTCAGATATTGCACTGGCAGTCTGTGTGTTGCATGCTATCAGTACATGGCTACATCCATATCTTTATCTAACCTCAATTCCCTGACTAAGGGTATGTTACAGACTATCCTATAACACCAGCACCTTGCTTAGTGTATGGCAACAGTGTTCTACATATGTGCCTGTGTTCCAGCCTCTGTCCCCCATCTACATACCAAGTTTGTACATATGTCATGCTGTTGGGTGTTGTTCTGTAGTGGGCTGTGAGTATATCACACTGTCATTGCTGCCATTAGTCCACTGCTGTTGTATCCCCCACACATACAGTGGGGCTGGGGCCATATATGTGTGGGCATCACCTACACATCACATGTGCGC
The DNA here is from genome assembly GCF_019279795.1 of Protopterus annectens. Lineage (NCBI taxonomy): Eukaryota > Metazoa > Chordata > Ceratodontiformes > Protopteridae > Protopterus > Protopterus annectens. The sequence goes on from NC_056732.1 coordinate 926,097,074, forward strand.
CCTTATGCACTGCAGAGGCCAGTGTATGTAACAGTGGTATATGAGCTTGTATTATTGAGTCTAGGTGAGGAGCACCATAAATGACCTAGGCTGTTACAAAATGTGGTGGTATCAGGGATGAGCTGCACTATTGTACATTCTGAAGGGCTTGGCCTGGACAACAACAGTTGTAAACCTTTCCAGACTACTGTATTAATGTAACTGTTTCACAGTTGCAGTACTCCGTTTATATGGTTGTCAGTATTTGAGCAGCTATATGATACGGCATATAGAACTGTTATAGTACACAATTAAAGGATTCTCATTTCTGCAAACCTGTGTGCGGTGTCTTTCCTATGACCTTTCTATGGGTATATGTTGCAGGCAATAATTGACATTAGCATGTGTTGCCCATACAGTGTCCAGTTGTTCAGGTGTTAACTGTAGGCATAGTGGCTGTTCCATATTGTGTGCAACTCCTACATATGTATCTTACTGTATATATATATATATATATATATATATATATATATATATATATATATATATATATATATATATATACGCATGTGTATGTGTATGTGTAGTCACATGTATATGTATATATATATATATATATATATATATATATATATATATATATATATATATATATATATATATATATATATATATATATATATATATATATATATATATATATATATGTAGATATATATATATATATAGATATGTGTATATCTGTATCTGCATATATGTGTCTGTGTTTCTGTATCCTTGGGACGATGATGGCTTCTACATATTACATGTCCTATGGGAGGCAGACTATACTTGGTAGTGTATTGCAGGGTGCATGTGTTTGGCTGTGGGGGCATGCCTATTCGTACAAGACGTATAGTGTGTGGGGCCTCTCAACCTCATTAATGGTGCATGTGGACATAGTTGTACTTGTTAATCTGCAATTGCTATCTACAACTGTATGGCCATATATACCTATATTGATATATTTATCTGCTAACAGATATATAAGTATATGTGCATAGATAGTGATATATATATATATATATAGAGTTAGTAAAACAACATATATATTTATATATATGTATATCTATACATATATGGGTATGTTGTATCTGTTAAGGTTGCAATATAGTTACACACGCAGACATCTAGATGTTGGTATACATTCTCTGTACTGTTGCATGACAGGACTGGCTGATATGTTTCTGAAACATTGAATGTATGTGTACCTGTCATGGCTTAGTGGTACATCACTTTGTCTAGGGTATGCAGGGTCCTTGGTTTAATCCTTGCAAGAGCTGTTTATTTTGGTGGTGGGCAGAACACAGCCTATTGGATAGAGAGTGATTAAGGCACCTTAAAGCAGTTGTAAGCAGATTTGCGCAGGTTTGAGTGGAGCTAAGCACTGCCTACACAGTTAAGCAATTTAGAAGCTGAGTGTATGAAAACGTAACCGGAGTTTTGCAGTGCATACTGTCACGCAAACCCATGCAAACCTGCTTACAACTGCTTTAAAGTGCCTTACTCACTCTGTATCCAGTCGGCTGTGTTCTTCCCAGCAACAAAATAAACAGCTCCTGCAATGCTCGAAACTAGTACCCTGCACACCCTACACAAACTGATTTCCCACTAAGCCATGGCAGATATGCATAATCATGATGTTTTCATATACATATCCAGCCCAGGTATACAACACTACAGGGAATGTATTATGCCATGTAGATGTATTTGTGTGTGTATATATATTCATCTTTAAATGGATATAACATATCTATATATGTAGATATAGGTATAGAAAAAAAATAACAAAAAAACTATATATATATATATATATATATATATATATATATATATATATATATATACATATACATATAAGCCAATAAATACATATATACCTAGATAGCATACATCTATATATATATTTATATATATATATATATATATATATATATATATATATATATATATATATATATATATATATATATATATATATATATATCCACATGTCCACATATATACAACACTAGGAATGCATATATGTCAGCATATATGTGGCTCACCTTTCAAAGGGAGAAATCCATGTGTCCAAAAGCTGGAAGGCCAAAAGTATGTTCTAAACATTGCACAATCTTGCAATATATGCATCGAATGTGCAATGAACGAACGTCACTATGCATTCGCTCATTGCAGACTAGGCAATTTGGTTGCAGATGCCACTATAGTGGGGATGGGGAATAATTGCCTATCCCCACTGTAGTGCAAACTAGGAGTTAATGTATCACAGTAGGATGGGTTGTGGGGGGCCCAACCCCCTGGGGGGGTGCAGGGAGGCATGCCCCCCAGCACTACGATATGTATTCCAACTTGCAGTTCGAGAGTCAGCGAAGGTGACTGTAGAACTGCAGTATTTTTAACTGTGGTGCAGTAAGAAATGAAGGGTTAGTCCTTTTGGTTTGCAGAAAGACCCGTTCGAAGGAATGATTGTCTCCCTGTCAGAGGTGAACACATATATATCAATATAGGTATATATGGACATACATCTGTAGATTAAACTGGGAACGTAACCACAACATATATGTCCACATGCACCATTGATGGGTTTGAGAGACCCAAACAACATACATCTGGCACAGATAGGTATCCCCCCAGCCAAACATGTCTGGCCTGCAATACCAATACCAACCTTAGCAGATCCCATAAGCAGGACCCTACACGACAAGGGCAGTACATGTTAACAGTAGTCCATCCCAACTGTAGGATGTCAGGCTGGCATTACTAACATATCATGCAGTACAGTCAAGTGATGTGTCATGCTTGGGGGAAGCCCCTTGGCAGGTGCAGTAAGTAGCTGGAATCCCTCATACAATCCAATAGCCATACACCTGACAATGGATTTACCAATGTTGGCAGGGATGACCACAAATCCACCATGTCAGCTGGGAACTACCACTCAGTAGCTTGATGACCCTGGTCTGCAGGGACATGGAACATATCAACAATGAACCCATGGTGAATGTCACTGATAATCTCAACATATGGGACCCCCCCCCCCCATTGTTGGACTTGTCAAAGGCAGAGAATACAACCTGAACCTGGTATACCTCCTTTACCCAATCATGACAGGTATAGATGTGGGTTAGGAGGTGCACAATGCCTATGTAGATCATAGCAGGCTTTTGTACACCATCCCACATGTAGGAATGTGTGTAGTTGTTAAGGTATCTACCTCCGTTCACATAATATGTTTCTACCAGGACTGCTTGGCATATGCCAACATTCCACAGGTACCATCCCGTGGACATACAGTCCTTCACAGGTCATAGATGTGTCAATGCCCTCCTACACACTGTTGAGGTGTGCAGCACTACTGGGGTTGCTATAACTCACAGGGTGTGGCTGTTGTGGACACAACCGCCATTATTGCAGTTACTGTTGCGTCTATCCTCTCACATAGCTGTCTGTAATACTGTACAGTGTATGTAATCAGGTTGTTAGTCGTTGTTTACACCATTCACAGTAGTTGAGAGCCTCACACCCTCCTAAGGGTAGGCCTATACCACCGGCATTGGCACACACATGTTACTTAGGTGAGGATTGCAATAGAGTGGGGAGAGGGACATACACCCTGCTGTTAACATGTTCAATGTCATCCACATTGCAGACTGCATATATAGCATTGTGTGGTTGTGTCTATCCTGTCTTGGTGGGATTACATGTGCAACAGATGTTTTACCTGCATGGGGACATACCGCCATGTTTACAGTCGTGTACCTGTACTGCATCCATACCAAAGGCACTGTGTGTTGTACCCAGCCATGGCATGTGTACCACCCAGTACACTTACTGGTATCCACTGTAGAAGGCCTGCTGACACCACTACACCCATCAGCCATGTGGCACATGGACAAACACAACACAATCAAAATAGATACTGGTGACAACAATGCAACATTGTTAATTACAGCTATGATGCAACATGGCTGCACAGCTACACCTTCCAAGATATTAGCATTTCTCTTTACTGCTGACAACATGCTACACATAATTCCAATGCTACACTGTTGTAGTCACCCTGTTATCTTGTCCCTGCATCGATGTTACGGATGTCAGGGAGTGGCACAGGTATCATCATATGCACAGGGTGTGTTGTTGGTTTGCCAGAGGCCTAGGCTAAGCCATACAATTGATGTGTGTGTGTGTGTGTGTGTGTGTGTGTGTGTGTGTGTGTGTGTGTGTGTGTGTGTGTGTGTGTGTGTGTGTGTGAGGGAGCTGAGTACTGTTATGGGCCACTGGTGATGTGTGTGCAGGTATGTGGTTGCCCTAGGTTCATTGTTTATGTGTGTGTCTGCAGGCACACAGTTCCTCCATGCGGCTGCCCAATACAGGGAATTGTGAGATAGCTGCAGACTGTACCTGGCAGGGTTTGCAGTTCACCATCTCTGGCAATGGACATGGGAGCTGTCCCTGGCAGGGGTGCTACAGGCAGTATCAGGTACAAAGCCAGACCGAGTACTGTCTTCTGAGTTTGACAGATGTCCACTGGATCCAGGTCCCTCCTGGGACTGGCCAGAGCCACATGCATGTGGTCTGCTATGATGTTCTGTGGACAGCCCCCCCCCCCACAGTGCTGAGGCTGGTACTGCCACTATGGGAGTGGCTGTGACTGGTTGGACATCCATGGTGATCTTCAGGTGCTGGTGTTGCTAGCATACGTCCAAGTGGCCATCGCAACCGTCCCGCCCTGTCCTGAAGCATGGACATGACATTGTGGATGAGATCCAAAGTCTCACCTCACCATCTATCCATGACATCGGTGTAATTAGGTATGGCACCTGCTACATCATGGATGCTGTCAGTTACAGCAGTGTGATGAGCCCTCTGTGCCCTTAGACCCTGCCTGGTGTACCATTCCATTCGTGCCTGTGCCTCCATGACAGTCTGGAACATGCATGTGGTTGAAATAGATGTGGATCACCTACCAGGGGCATGATGACCAGCAGTGCTCCAACGAGTACCCCTAAACATCTGCCTATGTGATACCCCGCCAGACATCTGGCTATGGCTGCTGTGTCCTGACACATGTGCCATAGATACCACACTGTTCTGGCCAATGCCAACTGTAGGCTGTCTCTAAGCTAAAGCCAACAATGATGAGGTATGTAGAGGCAGTGTGACTGTGTGTGTGGATGGGGTGGATATGTGTGGGTTGTCAATTGGTGGCCCAGCGGCAGCCCCTTATGACCTTTCCTTTACCTCAACACACCTATCCTCATGGTCACTGTCTACATCAGTGACATCGGATTCCCTGCAGGGGGGCCCAGCCCCACCTTGCCATCTGTGATGGGAAAACAGGGAACAGACTGTAAGACCTGTACAACTCCGCTAAACAGTACACACACACACACACACACACACACTCATGCACACACATGCACACACATGCAGACACACACTCACACACACACACACACACACACACATGTGCAGACATGGCCACGCACACATACACACATACAGTCGACATACATGGCAACCCATACACTCCACCAGACAGCACCTACAGACAGCTCCCGCACCCCCATAACACACACAATAGCAGGTGATGGTGCAGTACGGTATCACACACATACCTGTAATTACACACATGTCGGCATGCAGGACATGTGGCGCTCAACAGCATGCAGTGCAACTGTAGTGAATCCCCGTTACCAACATTATACATGGCTGTGATGCATGTCTTCTTTTTGTAGGTGATGGCCCTCCCCCTGGACCTCACTGCACCCATGTCCACAGCATTTCTGTGCATCTGTTCAGCACCCTGGCATGTATTGTGCACCATACCTCACGGGTGTACACACCATTTCAGGATGTGCATCTGTGTGTCAGTTGTGTCTCCACTGCTGCTCACAGCCTCTGTGTGTTTCTGGATCACATGGGGACACGTGTTTAGTGAATGTTTGATGTGTATTCACATATGCCATCATCAGTGGTGCATGTATGAGTGATAGACTACCATTAGACTGACCAGACCATTATTGACCATGATTGAGCCCTGGCTGATGTTGCCTTTGGTACACATAGGTTTATAGGTGAGTACTGGTCTGTTGGTCCTGGGGCCTAAATAACCAAGCCACAGGGGTTGCCAAGCATGCACCACCCACTAATGTTATTCTCCTGTGCCCCTGTCAGTCTGTGGCACAGACATACTACCCAGGGTGAATTCTCCATTTCCCATCCAATTGCCAAGTGTTTCTGTAAAGAAGGCCAGTGAGTAGCATTGCCTGCCATGTATGGGTAGTCCATTCCAGAGTGTGGGGATTCCCCAGGACAGGGCCCTATCCCTCCAGTATGTTCTGTGTAATGTGTTTATGAGGTTTAGGACCCTGAAGTGTGTGTTAGCAGAGGGAGTGGGGTGTCTTTATATGTAGCATGTTCAACTGCTTTGTGTATGACTAGCTGTGTATGTTGGGCAGATGTCAGCTGTGCCTGGGCAATGTGCATTGGAGTGTAGCTACAGTTGTCTGAGATGGACTGTGTATTGCATGTGTTTGAGGCTGGAAATCCCATTAGTGAGGGGTGTGCTGTGTCAGTGCACATGTACAGCATGCATTATGGCTAGGCATGTTAGATGTGTACATGGCCCATACCTTAGTTATGACATGCACAGTGAATTGCCAAGCATAACCTTAAACCATACTTACCGGCATCCGGCCGCTGCCTTGCTGGTATCCCAGATGTACCTACATTGAGATGGGATATAGTTGATGTCAGTGGCCACAGTTGTGGCATTGCTACAGGGTGGCTGCAATATTACAGTACAACAACAGCTGACGTCCACAGTACTACAGATTATGCATTACTGATTATCAGTACTACACAGAAACATACCCCACATCTCACGTATGCATATTCTACCTGTACAGATGCATACACTACAGTAGTCTACTGATATGCCCTGGAACCTTACCTGCATGCTCCATGTCTGGTGTGTGTGTAGCATCCATTTCATGACTGTATAAGCCTGTAGCTCTTGCAGGCGAGCAGGTGCTACCAGGCTCACGAGCAGCTCCTCCTCTCTGGTGAGGGGGGAAGGATGTTTTGCCCCCCCCCCCATTGCAAGGTGGTCACCCTGCATGGCAGCGGCACGGCAACGTATTTGGCAGAGCAGATCACTGCAATGGTGGCAGACCTACTCATAAATACAGCTATGCATCCCCACCTCATTCACCCTGCGGACCACATCATTTCAAATGGCTGTTCTCTCCTGCTGGTCCTGGCTTGTCCTTGAGAACAACAGCTGGTAGTTGTGAATGATGCAGGTGATTATAATCTCCTGCTCAGTGGCATTGTAGGTGGGATTCCTCTGGTGTGCCATACTCCCTGAAAGACATAATGATGAACATGTCTGAGCAACTCATATGTCAAGTTTACCATAATACAATACACATATCAATCTCCCACCAACATACCAGATCCAACATAATGTTCCCACTGCGCTAGCTGTATGTGTCTGGTATGTGTACCACTGGGTCATATATTGTATTGTACAACACTTTCTGCTATGTGTTTATAGACATGCTCCCTGTGGGGACACTAGAGTTGCTGGGCTCTTACAGGTGGGTCCGCTGTTACAGGGTATTTCACCTGCATGCCATTGTCACTGCCACTATGTTTCCACATATGCATGTGGTACTCCTGCTATTTGATTTCTACACATCTGCCATTCTGTGATATTGAGGATATCTATGCATGCTGTAGGACAAGTTCTGGGATTGTGTGGACTATTACAGCCCATATATGTTCCATGACAGTTACACACCAGTATGTGTAGGGGTTATTTGCCAGCAGGAACACCACTCCAACCTAATGTGCACATGTTACCAGTCCACATCACATCCATGACCCACCATGGAACCTCATTATCTACTGTTCCATCACTACCTTCATGTGGAACCACCTCAGGGGATGGTGCCCCCCATGGAGCATACAGAGACATGTGTCTGTCACCCAGTTAGGTCACGGATATTGTGCATAGGTCGCTCCACAGAGACATGGGGTATGTGCTACATCACCTGGAGGCATGCAGTACACATACACATGGTTTGACATGCAAGTCCCTCCTGCCCATCACACAGCCCAGGCACCTTTATGTCCATGTAGTTGCTGTCGTGACTGTCCATGGGTGGGCACCATGTTCCCTTTGTTCCCATGTGGGGGCGCAATGTCCTCCACATTCCAAATGTAACTGCCCGTCCACAGTGTTTAACCACCGCATGTGTCATATACCCGCCCTGTATGCTGTCTTGTTTGTCACCCAACCAGACCTACATACCAATATGTGCCTAATACCTTTCACCAACATATATATCCCACGGTCTCATACAATTGCAATGTGTTCCCAACATGGGTTACACACCACACTCCACACTCCACACTCCATCTTGCAGCCATGTACTGGTGTGTAGGTATGTTGTGTATTGATTTGTGATGTTCTCTCACACATGTCATGGCAGGGGACATGTATTGACATATATATAGATATATATTTATATATCTATACACACACACACACACATATATATATATCAATATGTAGACACACACACACATATATATGCATATGTGCATATATGTGTAGATATCATTTTGTGTTGTTTAAATACCTATATTAATGTATATCTATCCAAGGTTCTATACACATACACAGCTCTCTCTCTCTCTCTCTCTCTCTCTCTCTCTCCCTCCAGTAGTGATCGAGCTGGATTGCAGCATACTTTTGTTGGTATTGCACATGATCAGGTAGTGGCTTCTGCACCAGTCAATGTCCACCACTTGCTAACTGCTTGCAGCCTGCTGTGTAGTACTTCAGATAACCACTGTCATGGCAACCCTGACTATAAATTGCTGCCTTCTGTGGACATTGTCCCTTCACCTTTACAGTATGGATGACATCCTTCCTGTGTGTAGACACCAGTGTTACAGACAGCAGGTAGCAATACCTCTTACAGCAGAACCTGCAGACACAGGCCAGATACACATTTGGGTAAGGTTCCAGACCTACAGACATCGTGAGTAGTGTTGTTGTGTGCAATGTATCTTGCTGTTCTTACACGGTTTCTGTGTACATGGTACTTTTTCATGGAATGTTGTCTGTCTGCATAGCTCTCAACTGTGGGCCTATCCGTATGATATCACGGGGATTGGCTGTTAGGTTTTGTCTGTGCACCACACATGTATTGTCCCAGATATATCTGTGGCATTCTGCCTGTTGAGTACTATCAGCACATGGCTACATCCATTTGTATTTCAATGTCATATCCCCACATAAGGGTATACTGCAATGAATCCTGTAACACCAGCAATTTCCACGGTGTGTAACAGCAATAATGCAAATATGGCCCTGTGTTCCTGCCTCTGTCCTCCACATATATGCCAATCTTTGTCCTGCTGTGATACAGGAAGGGTTGTTAGGTAATGGCCTATCATTATTTACCGCTAACATTACTGCTATCATCCCAGTCATGTCATGGACTCCCACACCAACTGTTGGGCCAAGTCCATATATATGGGGCAACATCTGGAGAACACATATGTGCCCTTGCACATTCCAGAGGTAAGAGTGTGGTACACAGTGTTCCTTGACTTGTACAGCCTTTTATGGGGGGGGGGTTCTATGCCATTAACCTAGGCTATGTCATCTTTTCAGGGATATAACTGTTAAGACGAGGTTCATTCAGTGTGATAGTAAGATGTTAAGTTAAGCAATGTTATGAACAAGATACTGGGACATTAACACAAGTGCTACTTTTCCCCCTAGAGCTTGACTACAGGTTGTAATTGGAGGCTGCTGAACTACATCTGTAATTGTTGATTGTTACGTATCCTGAAGGCAAATCCTGTTTCTACTGTTGCACTAATTGAAGGCCTTGGCCTGGACAGCATAGTATGGTATATATACACATTGCTTGCATCTACTGTTTTGTGTGGGCCTTGCATTCATGACTGATTATATATTTTAAATGTATGGTGTCAGTACTGGCATACATTATTGGATAGTACAGGAATAAAGGTTATCTGTGTATGCATACCTGTGTGCTGTGTCATGTCCTTTGAATTGTGGGTGGGTATATGCTTAATGTCAGTATTCTCATTTGTGCGAATGGTTGCCACACTGCACATTTCACAGGTGCCAGTTGAAGGACTTGTGGATGAGGGATATACTTTGCAACCAGTACTTCCACACTACTTCTACATATGTATGGCTACTGATACCTTTTTTATGTGTATATGTGTATGTACCTATATCTATATATATATATATATATATATATATATATATATATATATATATATCATATGACTATATCTATATATATGTATCTATAGATATATACATCTGTATATATATATATATATATATATATATATATATATATATATATATATATATATATATATATATATATATATATATATATATATATATATATATATATATATACATACATACATACATATGAACATATGTATGTGTCTATATACAATTGATGTTATATGATTATTTGTGAGTCATACATCAATATGTATATCTACATATAGCTATCTGTCTATATTTACAGATATATATCTGTCCATATGTCCATGCATGTTCAGCTCATATTTTGGCCTGTTCCTTATTAACTTGGCAATTATCATGGATGATCGCAACATTGAAGTCAGTAATTAGTGGCAACACTTTTGTGTTTCAGACTTCATCTCCTTCTACGTATGTGTTCTAATACATATAACTGTGTAAATAGCAACATTTTAAGTGTATCAGAACATTGGTTAACATATATCCCTATTTGTACCCACAGTGTGGCAGACTTCTTGCATTAACAGATTATGTGGTGTGATAATAATACATTTCCTGTACTGTTGACTGATTGTGCTGCATGATGTGTTTGTGAAAACTTCTAGTTATGTATATCTGCCATGGTTTAGTGGTAAATCACTTTCTGTTTGGAGTGCAGGATCCTGGGTTTGATCCTTGGAGTGGCAGTTTATTTTGTTGCTGGGCAGAACAAGGGATGTTGGTTACAGAGTGATTAAGGCACTTTTAAGCAGCTGTAAGCAGGTTTGCATGAGTTTTTGCGATGGTAAGCACTGCCAACCTCCGCTTATGTTGTCTTACAGTCAGTTAACTTAGAACTTCTCAACCTGTGTAGGTATTACTTACCCCCGCTCAAACCCACGCAAACCCACTTACCGCTGCTTAACAGTGCTTACTGCAGCTTACCCCCACACTAATTCCTTTAAAAGAAAAGAAAAAGGGGTTGATAGGACAGTGGTGAAAAACAGGGCACGAAGAGGGAAAGACAGTAGGGAAAATAGCTATTCATGAGCTGGTAGGGTATAGGAAAAGTCCATAGCTGCCCATTTTTTCTACAGCAACAGCTGTGCATATACTCTATATTTGCAGGTACATTTGGACCCTCAAACCCCTGGGAGAGGGGTGAGGGCAACATATATTCATTGTGATGCCAATTAGACCAGATTACATGTGTCCCGTGGGCACGTGTGTGAAATGGACAGCCATGTATGGGGCGAAATTTTTTTGTGGGAACAGATTGCCCTTTTTTTCAGGTAAGAGTGGGATGTTGGGGAGGGGTAGTAGGTATATCTGGGGAGGTAGGTAGGGTAGGTTAACAGACAAGACACACAAGACGCATACAGGGCTGGTATATGACACATGTGGGGGGTAAACACCTTGGACGGGGAGGGGTGTTTGGAAGTCGCAAGCCCATGAGCCCCCAACTAGAAACAGTGGGACTGAGGTCCCCACCCATGGACAGTCACCACTGAACCTTCACAGCCCCAAATGTGGCTGTGCTGGGGGCTGTGTAGGATGGGCAGGCTCACCTTCTAATAGCGCCACTCGGCCCTCAAGCTAGTGTAGCTGCTCTCGATACTCCAGATTGAGCTCCTTATGCACCACGGCCTGGATCTGTTGATGGGTGACAGGTTCCCCACCACGCCCGCTCCGAGGGGAGGGCAAGCACCATCCCCTGCAGCGGTTCCACCCGAACGTGGTGCAGGGCCCACAGAGGAGGAGGCCCCAGGCTGGGCCCCAAATGTGCTGGTGCACAGTGCCATGGCCAGCTGAGGTGGGACAGGTGGCTCTGCTGGGACCAGCCTTCCCATACGAACTGTGTTTTCACAGGTTTATGACAGATATAGGTTAGTAACAGTCAACAGCATTCAGGATTAGTTATAACAGCATGCATAGGTATTCCCATTAACCCAACACACCAGATTTAACACAATTGCAGAGCAAGCAGAACACATGCATATATGGAGCAATCAGTGGCTATTACAGGAGCATGCAGATTTCATTAATGGCAATAGGCCACCAATATGGGTGTATTTTCGCATGGCACATGCATAGAAACAAATGTGAATATTTATAAACCATTAGGACATATGTCCCAAGAAAATATTGGAGTGTACACATACCAGTTGAGGAGTGTCATTGGGTTATTATGCACATATGGTAGGGGTGAGAGAGAGAGTTCAATTAACAACTAATATATCCTTGTAGTTTTCACAACATTCTTAGTCACTGCAGTGGTTTTTCCCTTACATGTATTATTACACTACACAATGGCCTTATATTGTACACTGGTATGTTTATAAATTATTATATATGTGAACTGTGCCTTACATAGAGGTGCGACTGGCTGCAGGTGTTAATGCAACATATGTTGAGAATTGCTGTCATACACTTTAGGTGAGGTGCAAGAATTACAGGTTTGTTACCATATACATTCTCTCACTATGTACACATTTGAATATCAGTTATATGTCATTGACAGCTGCCTACAATTCTTGGAACATCACACTGGATTTTCAGGGGAACAGGGTACCAAGCTGGTGATATGGGCCATTTATCTGGGCATGCTGGACAGATTGGAACAGTTGTGGGTTATGAATATGCATACAACTTACATTTTGAACATTCTAGCAAATTCTGTACTGTTGGGTGTAAATATGCATACCGCTTTCTATCTGAACATTGTATCAAAATCTGTACAGTTGTGGGGTATGATTATGCATACAACATAGTAGCACTCCCAGGATTCAACCCCCTGCTGTGTGTGACAAACTATTACAGCTAACATCACAGTACACTGTGCTATCAGGGAAATGATGTAAAGCTTTCAAATGTTTTCTATCTAAGTCTCTCTAACTTGTACAATATAACTGACCACTTGGCACTTCCAACATTGTTATGCAGGACTTCATGCCCATTTTATCTGAATACCACGGTGTGGGTGACACTGCTTAAGATACAACATTTCTATTTATAGTATGGAACAGATCGCCAACATATGACAGTAGAGTAAACAGAAGCACTACAGGGGTTATACCTTTATTCACAGACTATTACACATTTATTTCTACTGGTACATCACTTTCTAAGGCTCTTATATTTATTTGTTAGGACAGTACATGAAGACTGATTACTAATCTGCCTCATGACGCAGCCTTTGCAGCCTAGCATCGAGGGCTTACTGGTTCACAGCCCACTCATCTGCAGCTGTCAGAGAAATGCAGTGATATTTAGCCATACCTATCCATAGTATACACAAGCTAGGCAATTATTTACTACTTAGTAGAATGAGTACTTACTCAGTCCTGGGGCATTGGGCATCTGCTGAGACTCCTGAATCCACTGTTCCAGTACATCCACCCTCCATCACTTCAGGTCAGCATGGTGTTGCCTGACCTGCTCACCACTCTGGGGGATACCTGTGGCACTGGTGAGGTCACAGGTGAGACTGTACCAGGCCTCCGTTTTATACTGCAAGCCCTGGTACTGGCCCTGCAGTAGTCTCTATTCATGGTGTTTTACCAGGAGCCATACCATGATTTTTGACTCCTGGATGCCCCAGCGCTGTGCTTTTAATTGTGTGCCTTCACCCACACCAGCCATTCTGCCTGCAGTAGGAAGCTGCAACCAGTTATGGGTAGTATTGCCACCTGTGCAGTTTAAATATGGCCACTTTCCCACACTTCCCCGTGATTAGCCAGTTTTGAAAAATCTAAGCTATGGGCAGACCTGCTTACATGAGGGTGGCACTGCTTAAAGAGGTATACCACTAGGCAGATTGAATTGGCTCCCCTACACATTGCTTACACTTACTAACTTGAGCTGTGCTGCAGTTAGCATTGCTTAATAGTTAATTAGCACTATATTTGCCATTTGGCAATGATTTATTCTTCATTACAGGATATATATAAGTCTGATATCCATGATTCATGTGTACATACACTGTATGGGGACCTAGGGGCTTCTACTCTTTATTACAGTAACACCTCAAATCTATGCTTACTGCAGTACTCCAGTTTACATATTTATGTTATGTAAAACATGTTTGGTTTGATTTTCTTGTGGTGAGAATTAGTTTGCTGATACCTCATGCATATTAATTGCTATGATGGCTTAGTGGTTAACTACTGTGACTATAGTGTACAGGGTCCTGAGTTTGAGCCTTGCAGAGACAGTTTCTTTTGTTGCTGGGCAGAACATGGGCCGTTGGATCCAGAGTGATTAATGCACTTTAAAGCAGTTGTAAGTGGGTATGCACGGGTTTGTGCGATGGTAAGCACTGCTAACCTTTGGTTACAGTTTCTTACACTCAGTTAGCTTCTGCTTTGCTTAATCTGTGTAGGCAATGCTTACCCCCATGCAAATGCACTTAGACACATTTAATACTGCTTAGTTTGCTTAGACCTGCTTACTAGTGCCTTATTCATTATGACACTGACACTTCACATGTGCATTTCATGCAGTACTCCAGTTCACATTTAAATGTTATTATGTAGATTATAAGGCAAAAAGATGTAAATATATGTTCATATACAGTTTTCACATGGAAAATGATATGTGCTGCAGTGGGACTCAAACTGGGAATGCCTGTTCATTAGGTGGATGCTCTAACCACTACACTATTGCTGTACTGCTTCATTTGCATATATATTCCTTGTTATCCTCTTCAGCCTTTTCAGCTACTTTAACTGTAGCTAAGCAATGGGCAAACCTGTTCACCTACGGTTAGCTGTATTTGGGGTTTTAAAAAAAATAAATACAAGGGCTTCTTCATTTTATTTCAATGTACTGTTGCTGTTGAATACATGGGGACTGTTGGTGGAGATATGCAGACACTTATGAGTGATTTCCCTCATTTATTTACACTTTCTTCTGTTCTACTTTGCAGGGGCATGTTTATTCTGAGAGCTCTGCTCTCAGACACGCCCCCTGTACTCGTCCACGCTCAGTGTAGGATTTGGAGCTCAGGCAGCGTGCCTTCATTAATATGCATGGTGCGCTGCCGTTCTCCTCTTAAACTCACTGGATTTTCAGACTTCATATCATTTTAGAAAATTCATGCTAATGAAAAAACTGTTCTAGCAAATTTCATAGGTTCATAGATGGTTACTAGACTAGATAAGCTTACCCCAAATTTACCAAAATATTGACATATATTAATATCATGTATTAATATCTCAAGTTATTTTATGGTCATGATGTAGAGACATACATTTCAAGCATTCATGGGCTGCCCTTGTCCATTAGGGAAATAGGTCCCAAACTATGGATAAATTTGCAATTTTCCATTCATTGATAATAGTTATATTTGAATACATTTAGGGATGATATTTGCTTGACATGAAGAAACCTGTTCTAGAGAAATCATTAAGACACATACCTATTTGTCTAACATGTCCTGTTTATGTTGCAGATGAAGTTAAAGTCCTTAGAGTGGGTATTTCTGATGCTATTTATTTTGCGGATGTGCAACAAATCCATTAGTGTTTAATCAGGGGATGCCTTGTAGGCTAGATGTAGGTCACTGTTCAGTAGTCTTAGGAGACAGAGTACAGGGATAGGGCTTTGAGATCCTCTGCAGTGAACTTGTTGTTTATTAAAAAAAACCCACTAAAATAGTGAAGAACACGAACTGCAGAATCTCAAAAAACACAAAATATTTAATAAATCTCAAGCACCTTGGCCAACAAGCCTTTCACAGAGTTAAAATAAAATGAAAAAACTTAATTTAAATAGCAAAGAAATCACATAATTATTCAATTATATAAAACAATTACATAATTTACACTTAGTGTAAAAGAGCCTTCCATTCATATTCTTTGTTTAAACCTTGAGGCAACAAAGTGCCAAACTTTAAAATATAAACTGCTTCCTTAAATAGCAATTTATTTTTGAGTAGGACATCATCTGTAGCAGAAACTTCTTCCAGAATACAAACTTTTAAACTGATGTGTGACCCCAAATGGGCTATATGGAAATGTGAGGCCACAGGGCTATCCATATTTTGATTTTTTTATGTCTCTAATATGGTCTTGTATTCTGATTTTAAACATTCTCTTGGTTTTTCCTATACAGAAGAAACCACAAGGGCATGACAGGCAATGAATCACTCCCTTAGTCACATAAGAAAAAGTTGCCTTTGGCTGAAACAAAATACCATTTATCCTATCAAACACCTTAACCACATGGGTGCAGATAGAGCATCTTCCACAAGGAAATGTACCAACATTTTGTGGATAGTTAGTCAAATTTCTATAGGCAAAGAAAACAAGTTGTGAACAACCATGTCCTTAAGTTTATATTTTAAAGTTTGGAACTTTGGTGCCTCAGGGTTTAAACAAAGCAAATGAGTGGAAGGCTCTTTTACATGTGAATTATTTAATTGTTTTATATACCTGAATAATTATGTGATTTCTTTGCTATTTAAATGAAGTTTTTTCATTTTATGTTAACTCTGTGAAAGGCTTGTTGGCCAAGGCGCTTGAGATTTATTAAATATTTTGTGTTTTTGAGACTCTGCAGTGCGTGTTCTTCACTATTTTCGTGTTTTTTTTATATTTTTCCTTTTTTGTTGTTCAGTTATTTTATGACTTGTTTATTCACTGCATTATTTTTTGTGAAGAACATCTATGGTTTTGCAAGTTGTTACAAGTGCCTGGTCAGGTACATGCTGAAAGTTGCATTGTACTCGAAGGTTACTGTGATGAGTGCCAAGTACAACAGAACAATGACATCCTTGGACCTGGATACCATTCCCTTATTTATAAGTTGTACAATGTACAATTCTCACCACAAGCAGACTTGTGGTGGTCAAAGATCAGGTTACTCTCAATATGCATTCCCAGATCCCTGACCACCGGCTCTACTTCTAGCGGTTTATTATCAATGTGGTCATGTAGACAGAAACCCTTTTTTTGAAAGGGTTCTGCTGCGTATTTTATTGCATTGAGTTTTATGCCATGGCTCTGGTACCAGTTGTTTTTCTGTGTCAGGCCCCATTCAACAGTATTTATGCCGTTAGAGGATTCAATGACCAAACCCAATTTGCAGTTGTCTGCATACTAGGTCAGCCTGAAACCCTTGACATTTGCCATAACTTCAGAGAAGTAGATGAAAAAAATGAGAGGCCCCAGCACTGATCAATGCAGGACACCACTAGTCACTGTCCTTGTTATTTCTTTTGATGGCTGCGGATTCCCCGGTCCTAACTTTGTGTATCCTATCACTAAGTCAGTTGGCTATTAATTGGGTGACATATGGGTCTGTGCCTAATTTTGTAAGCATATCAACAATGCCAGTGTGAGGTACTGTATTGAACACTTTGGCCAGATCAAGTGAGACTCTGTTTTGCCGTCATCCATAGCTTTAGTGACCTTCTCAAAGAAGTCCACCAGGTTAATTAAGCATGACCTGCCTTTGACAAAACCAAATTGATTAGGGTCCAGTATCTGTTGGGTCCCTGTGTTATTGTTTTTCATGATAATTCTTTCCATGGCTTTGCATATGAGACTAGTCATACTTACAGGCCAATAGTTCCATGGGACTGGAAAGACTCCCTCTTTGTGTAGTAGATGGATAACCATTGCAGTCCTCCATTGAAATTTATTGGAGGCTATGGTTAAATAGACAGTCTAGTAGGCTTGACAGGTCATGTTTCATGCAATTCAGGGCAAAAGAGCAATATTTAAAATGTGTCCCTAATTTAGGTCCTTTGCCCCTCCCCTACCCCCCATTGTTTTTGGCTTTGTTCACAATTCTTGAGCAAAGTTGTTGAAAGGGAAAAAATCATATTGCTTAACCACTCAACTGTCCAGAACTGAAATTGAAATGATATGGTAGCTTTTTTTTTGCAGTCAGTCTCATAACCAGTACTTCTGTCATTTAATGATGGATTGACTGTCATGCTACTAATCGGTGCTTGTCATCCTATCTGATAGACTCAGTTAGTTTGTACCCATTGACTTTGTGTCCTATCAGGAGGGACTGGACATAGTCCTCAGTAAAAAGCACATATTTTTCTCTCTAGCCCGTTCTTTAGTTCAATAAAATGAGCATAATTTCTTTCTGAATGTTTATCAAGAATGGATGACTTCTAATTGTTGTGGATAAGTAGCACATTACCTGCAGACACTGTTTTCATAAAAGACTTTGCGGCTCTCACTTTAAGCTTCCCAAGTCTGCTGTACTATCCTTCTTAAGGATGCACTGTGTTTTTAACTTTAACCTGCCTAATGGCCAAAGCTTATACCCTCCCGTTGGATAATTTTTGACAATATCTTGTTAACATTTTAATATTCTCTGTAACACGATTCCCAGACTTTGGTATTTTTTGGTTATGGTGACATTCAGGACAGTGCAGTGTGTTCTTTGTGTCTCCACTAGATTGTTGTATGCTTTTGGCATCACAGTGTACTGTAGTTTGACCTTGCTTAAGTCTCAGCACTTTTACTATTTGACATACATTGAAATCAAATGTTATATTTCTTCAATATGCTTTCAATCAGCTCCAGACCTGTTAAACTCATTACACTTAAAGTAGGAGACAGCAACACAGGACAAAGTGGGTGATAAACCCCCACATCTGCATGGTGGGGGCTTGACCCTGCACCCCTTTAACTAATAAAGCTAAGTTGGGGTACACTACTTCAGGATAAGTTAAAAAATGTGCTTATTTGAACTCATTGAATGAAGTGGTCTTGACTATCCAGTACTTGATGAGAGATGCATGAGGAACACAACCAGAAAACATTGAAATTTGATATTCAAGTCGTTAAAAATAAGCTGTATGTTAGATATTTGGTAAACATTCAGATTCTATTTTTGTTTCTGTTTTGATTAAAGAAAATGGTGCAATCCCATATGCTAAGTATGCCATATCCATGTAGCCCAAGGCTGCTGGTCTGCCATAAGGATTTATCTTGTGCATCCCATTGGAACTATACAGATGTATTCTTCTCTGCAGCAGTCTTAGCAAATTATACAGCTAGTCCTTTATTTTGTGTTGGAATAGGGGGTGTTCAACTGATACTTTCTAAATTTTCCAATGCTTTTGGGGTGGGTTGTAGTATTGCTGATGAAATATGCAGGTAAAGCACTAATTATCTCAGAAAGAGGTGGTGATACATGGAACATTTGGGCCTACTTAAAACTCTGCTGTGTCATTACATTGACACAATGGGAGGAGCTGAAGGCATAGTGGGCTAAAACTTTCCTAAGGTCCTCATCTTGTTTGGATTTGTGTCAATATTTGGCTAGTGCCACGGTTGCCACCTTTTCAAATGCCTAAAGTGGGACATTTTTTTGTAGAAACATCAGATTTTTCAGGGCAAAACATACCCACGGCCAGTACAAAGGACAGAACTTCACTTTTTTGCCTAAATCAAGTCTTATTCTTGTAACATTTTAGTTGCTTACTCTGTTTCTTATAACATTTGTGTGTTGCAGATACAAAATAAATGTTTTATGCAACTATTAAACAAAGTATAGGAAATGTTTTTGTTCTAAAATCTCAGGACATTTGCCATTTTTTCAATTTTTTTGCAGGACACAACTGCCTAAAAAAGGACTGTCCCTCGCAAAGTGGGACAGGTGGTAACCCCAGCTAGTGCTGGCATGCTGGACTTCTCAGCAATTTTGTCAGTGCTGTCAGGGTGCACTAAAAGAAAACCACTAAGATCAGTTAGCTCTGTATGAAATCTCACAAGAGTGATAAAATTGTATGTCTTTAAGAAGCTTCATACAAGGATGTAGGTATACTGCAACTAGTATGAGACACCTCCTTTGGTAAAATTCTTTCATGCTAGCTAACAACCATGTGGAATCATTGTATTTGTATTCTGCTTAAAAAGTGGTTGACTTCCTTCTAGGATGTTCAGCTGCACCCCTTTTTTACTTGAAGTGCAGGAAGGATCAACTAATGCTGGTAAATATATGCCTATAGCTTCAAATGTTACATTGAACTCAAGAGATTTTGTTGTAGAAGTAGGACAGTGCATTGTAGGAAGAGACTTTTCTCCCTGGGCCTCGGCTTAAAATGGACAAATTGCCCAGTCAGACTCTCCCAGTAATCAAATGTAAAATAAAATAAATAAATAGTTTCTTCCAATGAAAAATGCTGGTAAGCTTACTCAGACTATTAGGTCTATTTATGCTGAGGGATGCCAACTCCATAATCTTTCTTCTCAGAAATTAGCATACTTTTGCTACACTTGAAGTGTGTCACCTTTGTGGGGCAGTTATTGCCTTTCCCTGTGATGACATTAGTACTGACCATTAATATGGGGTAATTCTGTATATATTGTACAGGGCATAGGCTGTTGATTGAAAAGCTTAGAAGAAGGATGTTAGAGACAGTGTAAGAAAGAAAACTATCCCCAAGTGTGATGTGCATACATGAATATTTCCATTTTCAAGACGGCCACAGGTAAAATAGTATTATATGAGAGAAGAAGCCCTGGTTTCCAAAATTTCTTTAGAACTACCGCATTTTGATTAAGGCACCTGTCTGTTGGAATGCATATCTCTGACTTTGGTGTTCATGAAAGTTCTGAATATAATGACTGGCAACCAATTTTTTTGCTATGTGTACAGCATCAAAACATATGTCTTGACCCTTTCTGGGTTTTTTAAACTGATTCACTGATTGTCTTACAGCAATCACACTTCTGAAGAAAATGGACCTAGATCACTGTGGCATGTACAGTCTAGATGTTGGGTATGGCATGTCTCCAGGAGTTGAATCAGAAGTACAAAATGTGTACAAGATAAACCAATGAAGAGGACTGTATTTATGACTGCTCTGTTACAGCAGGATATGTGAAAGGGTGGTAAGGCAGAGGCTAGGTATTCCACTGGTAAACCATTCTAATGTAGTGTATGAACTTCACTGAGTGCCAAAGAGTAACAAAATAAATAGAATGTATGTAGGAGGGATGAGTGAGGAAGATTGCTGATATAAGGTTAAGAACTTTAATATGCTGTTCTTAATTTAGTTTTATAGTACTACAAATTACTCAGTACAATGTATTCTGCAGCTGACTAGAAGCTGCGATGGATTCTATGTATTCTAGGTGGGAGGGATAGTAGAGGTGGAATGGGTGTCTGCAGTTAGCATAGATAGAAGAGATGTCTGCAGTAGCATAGGTGGGATGGGTGTCTGCAGTTTGCATGGGTGAAAGGGGTGTCTGTAGTTAGCATAGGTCGAATGGGTGTCTGCAGTTACCATAGATAGAAGGGGTGTCTGCAGTTAGCACAGGTGGGATGGGTGTCTGCAGTTATCATAGGTGGGGTGGGTGTCTGCAGTTCGCATGGGTGAAATGGGTGTCTGCAGTTAGCATAGCTGGAACGGGTGTTTGCTGTTAGCATAGGTGGAAGGGTTGTCTGCAGTTAGCATTGGTGGGATGGGTGTCTGCAGTTAGCATAGGTAAAATTGGTGTCTGCAGTTAGCATACATGGGATGGATGTCTGCAGTCTGACTGATAGTAAGTGCTTAATACAATGGTGTCTTCCAAATAAAGAGCTGATGTGGTGAGAGTCTCCTGCTAACCTGACTCAAATGCAAAACATGGGTATCAAAGTTTTCAGTGAATATTACAACTTAAAATTGGGATAATTATCAAGTGTGCAACCATAATATGTCCACTCCAGGAATTAAAGAATGCATCTGCTATGTCCAGTCACCTTTATGCATTGAATGGCTGTGAGCATCATTTTGAGTAGAGTTAATGTATTTTTAAAAGCATTAAAGGTATAACACCTTCTTATTCATGCCATGTTAGCAGGCATTAGCAGTAGCTAGCCTCATGGTAGCTTGCATCAGTCATGACCAACTTCTGTGACCCTAGAAGTGAACATCTAAAAAAATGTTTGCTGTTACATGTTTTTCTCCTAGACTCATTTTGAATATAACTATCTGGTTCTATCAGCTGGATTCTCAGGTGATTCTGACATGTATAACATTACTAGGCATCTAGGGCAGTCAAGAAGATAGAGCTGTTCTCCACTTGGCAGGCAATGTCATTTAATGCTGAAGGTTCAAAGGGAGAAAGTAAGATGTATCCTGTAATAGAGAGCTGGGTAACCTAATAGGTAACTTGCACTCGATGGTTAGTGTGATGAGAGCCAACTACAACAGAACAATGACCTCCTTGGACCTGGATGTCATTCCCTTATTTATAAGTTGTGCAATGTAAAATTTTCACCACAAGCACACATGTGTTGCTAAGGTTTTAGATAAAATTACTTTGCTTCATTGTTAATCATCACAGTACAAGCAAGACCTAGAGTCAGGCATGGAAAAAAATTGCTTTTCTAGAATCTTAGTTAGAAATGCAGGCATACCTCTCAACCATACATCCCAACTTCTTAGCACAAGAAATCTGGACAAGGTCTAAAATAATGTGTGTGTGTGTGTGTGGGGGGGGGGGGGGGGCATAGACCCCAAAATAGGGACAAATTATAAAACTTGCTCTTAAAAACTTACAAAGTTACTCTAATAACAGGATTTGTGCTGATGCTCATTTTTCTGAAGGATATGAAGCCTGCATCTCACATGCATGTCATTATTTAGTGACTTCAATCCTCAATGAGTTGCCAGAAAACCATAAATTTTATGAGGAACAGACCAAAAATATTAGTCAAAAATCTGGATATTCTGCAAAAACCTTGACAGTTGAGGGATATGCCTTCAACTGCTGTGATTTAGGCATAGCTCTATGATTTTGGCTCTCAGATTTAGCCTTGCTCCTCCTAGATTTATGATATTCCTTTTAGGCTATGACCTACTTATGAGTACATACTGTATGTTAATGAATTCATAAATTAACCTATACAAAGATTCATTATCGCTAACTATATTTCGTATTGTATTTAAGACCTTCTATTGTGAAAAATAACAAAGTGCCCATCTTTCTCACCCTCTGCTATGGTTTTTAAAGACCAGTGTGTATGCAGGTCTCTTGCATTAAGGAGCGTTCTTCATGCGCTATTTTTCACAGTTGAAACATTACTGATATCAAAAGTAAATTGACTGATTGCAAGGACAGACATGTTAGAATAATCTGCATTAAGTGGGTTTGTCTGGGAACGTAGCACTATGTAATTTGTGTGCCATTTTGAAAGGGCAGTTAAAGAATGCTTTAAATTTAGGCCTTGCACAACTGCTGTTTATTGAGAGGGCCTACATCTCAGCTACACTTCTATACCCAGGAGTTTCCAACCTCAAACTACTCTGATGAAATTCTTAATTTTTTCTGACAGGGAAAGGGTAATACCTGCTTCTGTAGAAGGAAATTAATTTATCTCTGCACTAGAATGACTGTGGCTTTATCGGGGCTTCTCAACTGAAATGGCACAAAAACAGAGTGCCTTTTTCTCATGTGTATTTTCCTTGCTAAAAGAATGATATTGCTGCACACTTAAATACCATATGGTTCTGGCAATAAAATGGAAACGTTCCTTGGCAATCTTTCAGTTGTCCTAATCCAGCCCTGCTTTTTTTTAAAGCTAAGCTTATGCTAAAAGATGTTCTAAGGTTCTTTTAATAGCTTGGGTGACTGACGAAGTGTCAAGGAGCATGAGTCTGCCCATCCTTGGAGAGGGCAGGTGTGTGGGCATTCCCTATAATGGTGAAAGCTAGAGACATTGTGTATGATGAGGTTTGGTCCAAAGATGGTGAAGGATGGTGGACTCTGCACTGTATGTCCACTGTTACACACCCACCTCTCTAATGAAACCACATAACAGCAATGTGACAATGCAGCTGGGTAGACCATGAAAGCAAAATACCCCTTCCCTTTAGATGGTGATGTTCTTATGCACCAAATTCTAAACAAAATGAAACAATAAATATAGAAGCAAAATGCAATAAAGGTCTAATATGTAGAGTTCTATTGTATCACTAAATTAAGAATAGAAACAACTGAGTAATGCTCTAATACCTAGAATTCTAAGAAAATATTATATTAATACACACATCTTTGACAGTGCTATTCAGTTATCCGACATTAGCATAGTATGATTTGATCTTACAGTTAGAAGACAAGGTGGCATAGTAGAGGGGAATAAGAGAAAATAGAAAGTGGGAAGAGGTGGTAGGGAGTGAAGAGAAAGGAAAGTGGGAATTTAGGGAAATTGGAGGAAAAAGGGAGAAATTTCTGGAGAAATATAGGTGAGAGAGTAGAGCAGTGTAAATGACTTGTCATGTCTGCTTGTTTTGTTGCCTGCATTAAAGTGATTCTCAACCGTGTTATATTCTCTTTCATCTTTATTTTTATTTTGCTTGAACTGTTTTGGATAGAGTATTTTACCAGCTGTTGGACTTTTCATTTTTTTTATGTCTGCTTAAGGTGCCAATAAGCCAAGTGACTTTTATGTTAGTGGCTTGAATGTTCCATGGTATCAAGGTGCAGCACATGAAGACAGCCAGGAGTCCATCAGGCTTTGTTTTCATTTGGGCTTCAAGCCTTTTAATTTCACTTATTGCTTTAGTGGAAGTGATAAATTGTTCCAATGTTTTGTGACATAAATGGAATATGGAGGATCTCTGTTATTTATTTTTTTCTGTCTTTGCAGTAGCCAGAGATTTTTCACTGTACCATAAGTCTTTGCACAGTAAATAGTGCTGAAGTATGTTTTTAAAGGAAGGACAATTATTGAGGCTATAGATAAAATTATAAACTGTGACTAGCTGGGTATAGATTTGGCATACCTGTAGTGTCAACTCTTGTAGCTGTTTTAAGGCTAGAAAGTGGTGAGCCCTGTATAAGAGGTTTGCAGCAAATATTGGTACTTTGTTGTAGTATACCTCTAAGTTTGTTTTCTGTGTGGTTTGCAACTGTGTAAATATGTCTGATCCATATAGGAATCTTGAAAGGAGGTAGGTTTTGGCAATGGCTTTTCTTGTTGTATCAGTTAGATATGAGGATTGGGTGGGTTTTTTTTTGTTTGTTTTAATTGTCTTAATTGATCATCATCACCAGCAGGAAACACAAAGAAAAAGAAATAAACAATTGAAAATAAAAGTAAAAAAAAAATGCACACTAAAAGCAAAACAAAACATCTCAGTAAACAGGCAACAATAGAAATCTAGAAATAAACCATACACTAATATCCAAAGACTACATGTCCTAAAACAGTGACCATGCTCTGGAGGGTCAATCATTGAAACATAGGACTATGAAGCTAATTCACCATCTCATCTGACATTATGTACATCATAAAAGGCAGTCTTAACTGAGGTGCTACCTCCCAGGGCAGTCCCCTGTGGATAATAAAGTGTCCAGCTTCCTTCTGAACTCTAATAAAAACCTCAACAAAGAGAATCCAGGATTGCCATTTGATCTTAGCCTTGCCCAGAACTCATGGTCCTTAATATCATTCATTAGAGAGATAACCTCAGATGTCTTAAGATAATGTCAAGTCTTTCAATATCTGGTTAAACCTTCTTTGATACCAGATGTAACAGATGCAGTAGGTGCATTCTATTGAGTCTTGAGAATAAGTGTGAGAAGAGCCCAATTAAATAAAATGCCTTAGTAAGCTCATATGGTTAAATAGCCTGTTGAATAAATCCTAGAGCAGACTTGTGTTGCTAAGGTTTTAGATAAAATTACTTTGCTTCATTGTGAATCATCACAATATAAGCAAGTCACAGGGAGGAATTCAGTAAAGCCTATATGGATTAATTTTCCATGAGGGCATAGTGGCACAGAGCTTACACACAAGTAAGCAGCAGTGGGATCCAGTAAACAGAGCTGAGGGGCGTGCAAGAGCATGCCAACATGAAAGTGTCCATGGCATGCAAATCACCTCATAAGTAGGTGAATTGCATGCAAATGAGGGTGTAGAGAAATCCAGCAAGCAGATAGGCAGTTGTGCAGATCCCGTGTTGGTGTCAGAAGTGTACATGAAAAACTTCCGTGTACATGACATGAAAAAGTGAACAGAAGCTGTAAAAGCCCTGAGAGAAGGTCAGAAATAGCAAAGCAGACACAGATATGTGCAAAACTATGCCCTGTGTGTCCAAAATGTAATGACAAAATAACTATATTATGTTTGCGCGGTGTGCAGCAGTGCATAAACATTCCAAATGCATAAAAACAGTTAAAGTAAGCGCTTTCGTTTGGCTCATGCCAAACTTTTTCAAAAACAGTTTTGCATCACTTCCTGTAGTTTAAATAAGTTGAGTCAGTGATGTAATCAATTAAATAAATTCAAAAAATTAAAGGCATAACATGCTTTAAGGCTTTTACCTATGTAACACAAATACTGTTTAAAGGAAAAAGCTTGTTGTTACACAGAAAAAGTTGTGTATTGTGCCCTATGTAATGATTGCACTTCATTTTACATAGGGAAAACAGAAAGGAAATTGAAAGAACGTATAGGTGAACATATAAGGGCTATAAGAGATGGAAATGAATTAAATGCCTTAGCTAAACATATTAATACATACACATCGCACAACTTTAAATTTGTAGTGTTGGATGAGCCAAACGAAAGCGCTTACTTTAACTGTTTTTATGCATTGTGGCTTTTCTTATTTTTAACTGTGTTTATACATCGTGGATTTTCATAATAAACCTTGCTGAGTTTAACTTGGACACTCGTTTCTGGTGGATTGTGCCAACATACTTTCGTCAAGCAAGTCCGTTTTCTTTGGATTTTGTTGGTTTATCTATACTCTTATTGTCTTAACCCCAGAACCATGTTGGTGTCTACAGAAGAGGTTGTTGACATCAAAAGGGGGGTGCGTCTCAATGTCTTTAAGCACATTGGAGCTCAGCAGTGCCTGTTTGCTCTCCTCTGAGCTCAGCTGAGCAGGGGGCTGTGTCCAGTGCCTGTTAAGATTTGTTTAGCCTTGGGGCACATGTTTAAACTGGTTTGAGCTATGTTCAGCATGCCCATGCATGGGGGTGTGTTTATTGATTGCTGAGGATTGTTTATACCTGAGGCACGGGTTTGCGTGCAGCACCACATTGCTTAGCAAGTAAGGCTGTCAAAAAAAAAAAAAAGAAATTGGCTGAGAAAAACAAACATATATAAATCACTGATGACCACTGTCCCACCTAAACTGGGCCATTCCAACCCCTCAGTGATGTACTTGGCAGGTGGACTGCATCATAGTTAGCCAATCACACAGGCTGTATCTGCAGCAGAGCACTATAAAGTATGCATACACCCTACAATCTGATCCCCCCCATACTTTGCACCATTGGAGTACAGACTGAGAGTTTTAACTGAGAGAATGTTAGGGGCTGCTGCAGCTTTCTCTCATCTGTATGTGCTAGATGCTGAGGTCAGTGCTGATGCTGATGCTGACAATAAGCCTAGATTGAGAAGAGTTTTCAGGCCCAAGGTAACCTTCCAGCAGCTACATGAGATTGAGATTGTGGAGCGCTACAGAGTGGACAGGGACATACCACAATAACTCACTGAGCTCTGCCACCCTCAACTCAGACCCAGAGTCAAAAGAGGGGAACCCAGCCCAGTGGAAACAAAGATATGTGTAGTCCTTAGAATACTAGCTACAGGTACTTTTCAAAGACCAACTAGGGACATGATGGAGGTCTCACAGGCATCAGCATCCAGGATACTCCATCAGTTCCTGGGTGCCATGCAAACATATGCCAGTGAGCACATTTATTTAGCCTGCACCCCTGAGGAGAGGTCCAGGAGTATGCACCATTTCTATCTTGTACCACACTACCCTGAGGTACTGGGTGCCACAGACTGCACTCATGTCCACATCAAAGCATGCCTGGTGAGGAGGCTAGAGTCTATGTCAACCACAAAGGGTATCACTCCATCAACTGCCAGGTCATGTGCAATGCCCAAGGCATTATCATGAATGTATGTGCTGAAAGCCCTGTTAGTTATTACAACTCCCATATCTGGTATGCATCACAACTGTACCAGATGTTTGCCAGGGGGACATCCTGTATGGCCATCTACTGGGGGATGTTGGCTATGCACTGGAACCATGGATGATGACACCCATCAGAAATGCACACACACCTACTGAAGAACGCCATAATGAGGCACACACATAAACCTGGAACATCATAGAGCATGTGTTTTGGCTTCTCAAGTCATGCTTCTGGTGCTTAGATATATCTGGTGGAGCCCTTCAGTACTCTTCAGCCACATGTGCACAGATGTTCACAGTATGTGCCATGTTACACAATATGATCCTGCGGAAACAGCTGTGGCAGGATCATCATAGTGAAGGGACATACAACCCACTGAGACTGCCCCTGTAGGCAGACATAGGCATGCCCAGTATGCCCTGGCCTTGGCCAAGAGGCAATGCATAGCACATGCATTGACAAACTAGGGTCCTAGGGACTGACACCTTACTCTGACCCACATACATAGTAAAAAGGATGCCAGCCACACCGCACAACCTGTACCTAACCATGTATTGTTTGTGTACTGCGTGCATCAGACAGAGTCAGCCCTGAAGCACAGGTCTCTCAACCACTGCATTCATAACGTAAGTCACTCTGCTATAAACAAATGTACTGGCTACTAGACTATGCTAGCACATGTATGAACCTGCTGCATGTATGCAAGGGAATAGAGTGGGCCACTGGGCAACTTGCAGAGATCTAACAGCCACCTCGGACAACAGGCACTCTGTCCAATACTGAGTGCCCCATAATATTCATTATGCCACATGGCTGGAAACCCAATGCATTATGCAATGGAAATGCCAAACAGTGGGGTCATAGGACAGATACACGAATGTCAATGCCAAAGTCCTATACCCCTAACACATCTGTTTTCCCATACAACTGGAGTAACAGAGTATGTTTGCAAGGATATATCAGCGGACCACATATTTCTAGGGCTGTGACATATAACCTGCCCACATATTTTACCCAAAAAATGCAGGGGTCAGTGTATGTCTGAATGCTGTTGATAGTGTGAGGAATTAAACCTCTCCCTTTCTCTGGTGGCTGGTGTGGCTCATTGGGCTAAAGACATTAGCATGGGTGATGGTATTGATAGTTCAGAACATAAAGAATTGATAGACTAACAGGTCTTGCATTACCATGAATCTCCTGATGTGTCTGTGGTCTGAATCTCAAATGTGTGCCATTATTTCCTAACATTACTCTTTAACGATTTGCCACTAATGTGCCAGAAAACCACAATGTTGTGTAACATGGACCAAAAATATGAGGCAAATATCTCGACATTCTGTGCAAATCTGTACAGCTGATAGGTATAAGTCACATATTACATTCAGCAAACAGCCAGGGAATGTCTGGGACAAAATATCAGGGAGGTGCTGAAGTGTGGAAACAGATGCAGCAGCTAATGGTCTGCAGCACAAAAAATCCTGGACTGGAGTATAGGTAGGTCTGGCCTGGAGTCACCTTGTAAGTACTGACAGTCACACTGGCCATGCTCCTAAACATAGCTAACTTGAGTCCATGCCTCTTGCCTCTGCCACCCAAAGAACAGTTATGTGGAAATATGTCTGTGCATACAGACAGCTATGTATGTCTCCCCTATCAGCCTCACACATGATTACCCTATACATATATATATATATATATATATATATATATATATATATATATATATATATATATATATATATACAGCTAAATAATGTGTGAACTAACATAGACTCTCCACACATATCTACATAACACATTTACATAATGTGCACACATAGCAAGAGTTAAGATGGCATCCCTGTGTTTGATAGATAGATAGATATAGATATAGATATAGATATAGATATAGATATAGATATAGATATAGATATAGATATAGATATAGATATGTGTGTGGGGGGTGTAGGAATTGAATGTCCCCACTTACATACAGAATGCTGTGCAGGGGTTATCTGCACCTACACATCACAACAGTTGTTTGATGGTAACAAACCAATAACGCAAAAGGACAGAATCCACACACCTACAGAACCTGTACCTGTGGAATGTTACCCTTTAGACAGACAATGGTAAGCAGGTGGTGTAATGTGCACTGGTTGTAATGCAGGCCTTGGACAGGCCATATTTTTCATGGCCAATTGTCCACCTACCAAACTGCAACAAGCCAGATATGGCCACACTGGGTACTGTACACATATAGCAGGGGTATTAACAGGTATCCCACTCCTATGATACTAGAGACAATAACAGCAGCATGCTGGAGAACTCTGCAGGCCACACATGCTGTGTAATACAAGGCCACTTTGTGTAGGCCACAAGTACTGTGGCTGCATCCATAAATGCAGCAGACATAACTTGCGGTGCATGCAATAAGTACTGTGAGCTATAGTGTGTACAAATAGATAGGTAGGGGTTCTAATCTCACAACAGGTAACTCTGCGTGTGTGTGTATACAGATATATCCCCTACAGCAGTAAAGACAGGCCCATCTGGCCTATGTCGGCACAATGGTGATTCATGTTATAGCCATGTGACTAGCTGTTGTCCTCAACAGTGGCCTTCTTTACAAAGCCTCCTGATGTCATCCACCTTAACAGCACTGGCTGACAGTCTACATTCAAGTAATCTCCATGGCACATGTGACAAGTACTGCAAACTGTAGTATGTACTACTAGATCGGTAGAAGTTCTAATCTAACAACAGCCAAGTCTGTGTGTATCTGTGTGCAAATATCACCCCTTCCAACAATGCAGACATGCTTATCTCTGAGCAGTGGTTATACATTTTAAGGCCCTTTGACTACCTGATGGCCTCTATAAAGCCTGCTGATATCATCCACCTGAACAGAACTGGCTGATAGTCTACTTCTGAGTAATCTCTGTGGCATATGAAATAAGTACTGCAAGCTGTAGTGTGTATTACTAGATCAGTAGGGGTTCTAATCTCACAACAGCCACTTCTGTATGTGTATGTGCATGTATCCATCTGCAGCACTATGGATAAACCCATATGAGCAATTTCAGTGCAATGGTTATGCATTTTATGGGCCTAAGACTAGCTGCTGGCCTCTAAATTTCCTCCTCTACAAGGCCTGCTGATGTCATCCATCTTAACAGTAGTAGCTGAGAGTCCAAACTGAAATAAAATTTTCCAAGTGACACCAGGCATACAGCCATGCAAAGAGTAAACATTTTATTTAATTTATGTTAATATATTTAATTATTATTGCACATATTTCCTTTATTTTATGCATTAATAGCACATTGGTGGTAATGATTTTAAGAGTGTGTGAAATCTGAATAAACAATTATTTACACATAATATAGGCTACCTCACCCATGTACCAGTAGTCTCTGTGGAGGAAATATCTGTCATCATAACATATCTGAATCAGTAATATTTATTAGTATATAGAACTGGATTTTAACCCTGGTCTGTGTGCGTAAAAATGTACTGCGTACACAGCATTTATATCTCAGTTACAGAGCTGAAGGCTAGAAATA
Source organism: Protopterus annectens (assembly GCF_019279795.1). Taxonomy (NCBI): domain Eukaryota; kingdom Metazoa; phylum Chordata; order Ceratodontiformes; family Protopteridae; genus Protopterus; species Protopterus annectens. The sequence goes on from NC_056732.1 coordinate 926,128,861, forward strand.
AAGGTTTGTTCTTAGAATTTGCTCAGGTTGCATGACTACTTGTAGCTCATTTGTCTGTGGTAATTCTTTTGCTACCTTATAACAAAAGTAGAAAGATGGTCATTGATAGTGTTTGGTAGGTAGTCACTAGAGGTTATTTTGTTTGTAAATGATATGAAAATCCAATCCAGTGTAGATTCACTACATGTATTTTTCTTAGGCCTAGTTGGGGTACTGATGAGTTGAGTGACATTGTGTAGTTTGAGTATCTGAGCATATTAAGTGCCAGTCAATGTTGAGTACTACTAGCACGATTGCTTCATGGGTATTGATGATGACTATCTATACAGCAAAGATTTCTTTGGCAGTGCTAATATTGTTACTAAGAGCTAAGTATATAGCTGTTATACAAATGCTCTTTTTTCTGTTTAGCTTTAGCTAAGAGATGAGTATTATTGTGCTGTGAAATTGAAGAATAAGGTTGGGACAAGAAATAATTTCAAGGATATTTCTATAACAAAATGGTTATACCTTCAGCCTTTTTGTTTTTTTGATCCATTCTTATGATATGGAAGAATTTCTTCTTCTTTATATCTTGTTTTACCCAAGTTTCTATACTAACTAATACATCTGAGTAGTGTAGGGCAATGTCTGTATGTATGGTATGTTGCATATGTTTCTAAGGTCCGTACTGTGGACTGGTAAGCCTGCTTGTGCTTTTTTAGGTAGAAATTTGTGGTACGAGTTATTCCTGTGTATGGGTTGGAAACCAGGGTTTGGGTAGATGTCAACACTTAGTTTCAGTTTTGATATAAAATGTTTGTTGGGCTAGATACATGTACTGGAATTTATGGTTTAAGTCAAGTATTGTTAGCAAGGAATTGGTGTTTAGAAAGATGTGTTTATGGGGATCAAAGTGTTTGATGCAGTTCAGGACAGGTGAATTATAAGGGTGTGAAATGTGTTTTGATTTGTGACATAGGGGTCTTGGGATGGGAAATAGTGAGAGAGAAGGTGTATATGCTATGAAAATAAGTTTGTGAGTAGGATTGGGGAAGTAGTTTTTAAGAGAACATAGTGGAAAATGGATGCATATGTTATGAGGATAGTGGAGGAAATGGGAAAGGTTTTGTTGAGGTGAGGATTTGTGCAGGTTTTGTGACAAGTTAGAAGTGCAGTGTTTGGTATGCATGATATTTTCTGGTGAGTGACGGTTTAGAGCAAAGACCTGTGAGGACAAGGAGAGCTCTGTTTATTCCTGACTGTGCTAGTCTGTGGGATAGGGTGGATAAGTGAAATGAGGTAGGATAACTCTGGGGTATTCATGTGGTGGTAATAGGTAATAGGTGACAAGATGCACGAGTAGTTCTATTTTAGTATACTAAGGAAGGATGCGTTTTTGTGGATAAAGTCAGGAAAAGGACGAGCTGTAATACAGCTGTAATAAAAGCGACAGATGTACTTGAGGAATATCAAGAAAGTTGTCTATATTGTGCTAGGGGGAAGCTAGCAGGGAAAAAGCAATGACTAGTATAAGCAGTAAAGGACGTCATTGCCTCTCATTCTATGGCCATTCAATAAGAAATGTGTGACACTCCTCTTTGTAGCACTTTGCTTTTCACTTCTAGAGATGAACCAGCTAATCACTGCAGTCCAGCAACTTTGGTATTATCTCTTCTTACACTGCAGCTGCCAAAAATAAACCCACAGAAACTTTACCTATTTATTCTTTAGATGGGATGCATGCCCTAGCCTTGTGTGGCTGCAAATAAGTACTGCAGTGACTCATTTGGTAGTCATTTATTTTATTTTATTAACATTTAGCATGTAATCTTTAGTTTTCTGCCTGTCCACTCTTCCAAGATATTTGGTACTGCCTAGTTACAGCACAGTGATACATTTTACTTATGTATTTATTTATTTATTGCCATTTATTTTCAGGGAAAGTCTGACTGGACAATAATCCGTTTTCATTAGTGGCCTGGGGGGAAAAGTTCCACAGAATACAAATTACAACAGTAGATTAATGTCACTCACATATTTAGTAGTATGAGAAGGATATAAACATCAAACAAATTTATAGAAAATTTACATGATTATATTTGAAAAAAATGAGAAAAATATATATACAAGAATAATGCAAAATCGGTGTAATAATAAAATAAAATGTAGTATTGGTGGCAGAAATTAAAGGTTTCCCTCTTCAGTCATACAAGAGAAGAAATATTGAATTGAGTATGTTAAATAGTAGTATGTTAAATTATTAGAAAGATATAGGACAACACTGGCCCAAATAGGAGAATCAGAAGTATTGGTCTGAGACAAATTAAATAATGGTGACAGCTTAATGAATATGAGGACATGAATGAATGATTTTACTCAGCCACTATTTGGCCAGTCATTGAGTATAATGCCTATTTTAGCATTTATCTCTACAAACACATGCAGCACATGCAGCAACTTGAATGCTCACAGAGATACTTAATAAAAAGATACAAAGCCTAAACAATATGCCCTATATGGACTGACTCAAAGCCCTGTTAATATACTCAGTATCCTACAGACTGACCTGTGTCTGCTGTACAATGCATCCTCCAAGCCAGTACTGACAGATTTACTGCATATCAGAAATTCAAATAGCATTGAAAATACTATGTCTAATGATGCAAACCTCTTCTGCAACATCAGCAGAATAATTTGGAGGACAGGTATACCTTGCATAGGATACCACTGCTCTGGAACAGACTACCCATCCACATATAACAAAGGTTATCCCTGCCCATGTTCAAGTAAAACTTGGATCTATACATGGATAATAGAAAATTAACCCCAGGACTGCCCCTGTACTTCTGATGGACAGAGGCAGCTCCTAAATGCTTTATCCCATGTATGTAACCCTTCACATTGTCTAAAGTGTGATCCCAGTTATTCTCAGTAGGAGTAATATATAATTATTGACCATGGGATGGATGAGGCCAATCTAACATCAAATGGGATACATTAATTCAAGCACCAAAAGGGGGAACTGGCTAAGCTTAAAATGGCTTGCAAGAGCAGCTTGCCTAGTACATACATATGAATATGTCTTACATGGACTGCCTCAATACCCTGTTACAATACGTGGTGTCCTACAGACTGCTAATATTGATGGACCAAATGTACATCAGCAAGTCAGATGGCATCAGAAATACTTTGGTTTAGGGGATCTGAACCTGTTCTGCAATTTCAGTACAACAACTTGTAGGGAAAGACATATCTTAGAGAGGATACCACTGCTCTAGAACAGAATCTCCATCCACATAAAATAAAGCTCATCCCTGTCCATATAGATGGATGAGTAATAGAAGGTTTACCCCAGGACTGCTGCTGTACTACTACTGGAAAGATGTGTTCCTAAATGCTTTATTCCATGGTTGGGCCCCCACAAATTTTATATATATATATATATATATATATATATATACATATATATATATATATATATATATATATATATATATATATATATATATATATATATATATATATATATAGTATGATCCCAGTTATTCTTACTAAGGGCAATATATAAATATCAACTTTTGGTTGGGTAAGAACAGTCTATCACCAAAAGGGATAGGTTAATTCAAGTACCAAAAGGAAAATTGTCTGTACTTAAAATGGCCCACAGGGGCAGCTAGCCTACTATTTACCTATGAAACTATGAACTAAATGTCCCACCTTCTTTTTCAACATTTGAATTGGCTCCTTTTTCCTAGTACCACACACTGTCAGTAGTTTCCTAGTTTTATCCCTTGCAGTATATTTTTTTCTCCTTAAATTTATAATAGGTGGATATGTGCTGCTTCCCAATACAGAATTATATGCCTAACCAGGCAGCAACTGAATGTGCTAAAAAACAAATGAAAGAATATAAGGTGAAGGACCAGATGAGAAGGCAAGAAATGTGGAAAAAACATAAAAATAGTTGCAAGTGTAGAAAACGTCTGGAAGAGCCTCATGTTGATCAAGAATGAACACAGGAATGGTTAAGGAGAGGTGAATTTACATCAAGAAATGAAAGGTTAATATTGGCAGCCCAAGATAGTGGGCTATGTACACGCTGGTTTACTAAGTCCAGCTGAACATACGGGGAGAAACAGACATATGTAGGGTTTTTGTGGAACCAGACTGGAAACAGTCACACACCTTATTGCTGGTCAGCGAATTTGTAATGGCAGAGAGGACATGTTAATACATACTTTCAAGAAAAGGCATAATAATGTTGCGAGATTGTTACACAGGAGGTTGTGCAAACATTATGGTATCGAAGTGGCTGAAAAACACTGGAAACATGAGCCACAGAGAATCATAGAAAATGAAGTTTGCATCACTTGGGATCAAATTCAATACCAACAGTCCAAAAGATAGATGCTAGAAAATGGGATATAGTGGTCCAAGAAAAGAAGACAAAAGTAGCATTGATCATTGGAATTGCAACACCTAGTAACTACAGCGGCTGGGATTCACAAATCCTCCGTGTAAGACTAAGTCTTACATGGAAACTGCAGTCTAAGAGTATGATGTCAGCCCATCATGCATATTCATGAGGTCTTCGCTTGACTGAACTCCTCTTAAGGCTAACACGGAGCGTGCACGAGTGCAGGAGGCGTGTCAGACTGCCGAGCAGTCCAAATATCCACGCTTCTTCAAGTGCCTAAACTGCAAATGTCAACTGAAATGAGCGGGTCCACTCAAATGTCTACAAACCCAACACTACACTCCCCCACATTCTAAATCCCTGTACAAGTTAAAAAAGTAAAGCTTACCTTTTCTTTTTTTATTATTCCTGACATAGCTGCCCGTATTTGTGCATGTATAATAAAATTAGGTTTTAACTCCATTGCTTAGCTACAATTAGCAGTGTAGACATTGAAGAGGATAATAAACTACTGATATGCAAATGAAACTAAATAGTGTAATGGTAGAGTCTTCGCACAAAGAAGAGGAATTTCCGGTTTGAGTCCCGCCACTCCCCTCCCTATTTTCTTTAGGAAATGTGTGCATAAAAAGAACTCCTAACATTTACCTTTTAAATCCCAGTAAAATGCATTGAAATGGCCTATGTGGTAGTGAAGCTTATATTTATATATATATATATATATATATATATTTATATTTATATATATATATATAAAAAAGAAAGGTGGAATGGTCATGCATACTGGATAAAATGCATTAAGTAGTTACATATCTCAGAAGCAAATGTAAAATGAAGCACTGCTAAGAAAGAGTCCACTAGTATTAAGCCACAGTGAAGTATAATTGCTTATAGCTTAGCACTGCTTTTAACTAGCGAATAGTTTTGCATCGAAGCTGTGCATCGGGTGGCCAACCAGCAAACACAACTATGTTTGGCGCGGAGCTGCGCGACCTCACCAGCTAGCTAGCACAATGCCGGCAACGCGTCAGGCAGCGTGAGAACAACGCGAGCAAATGAAACAGCGTCGAACGTGCCGAGCAACGTTGGGCAAAGCTGAGAAAGTCAAGGCTAAACACAGCCACACCTCCTATCCAGTCTGGCCAGTAGTAAAATAAAAAGCAATGACAGGTTCCCCGAACTCCTGGATACTGTACACCATAATCACAGTACTAAACCACTAAGCCATGACAGCTTTAAATATGGATGCATTTCCAACACACTCATATATATCAATGGAAGTTTACCCATTGGTAAGCAGGTTTGCTCTTAGCTGAGATTTTTTCAAAGCCGGCCAATCTCACAAATAGAGTGCAAGAAATGAGGCATATGCCAAAGCTCCATGAGGCTGGAATAATTCCATAACTAGTTGTAGCTCCCATCTGCAGACAGTATGGCCGGTGCTGGGGAGGGCTCTCATTTTCAAGCACAATGGTGGGGCATTGAGGAGTCAAAATATATGGTTTGGCTCCTCATCCATCATCATGATGCAAGACTACTGCCAGGAGGGCCAGTTTCAGGGCACCCCTGAGGTACAAAGCGAAGCCTGGAAAACCAGTTAAGGCCCCAATTGGATTCTCCAAAACCCCAAAAAT
>NC_056732.1:926135393-926161560 GCF_019279795.1 Protopterus annectens
ATGCCAAAGCTGTTGGTGTATTCAACTTTTCAGTCATATAGCCATCATGCAGAGTTTGTGCTGCTGCCCACAACTCCATTCTTGGGAAAGTTTGAGGTAGAAACCCTCAATATGTTTTTGGGAAGTGGGAGAAACCCCTTAGAGACACAGGGAGAACATGTAAAGTCCATACAGACAATGACCAGAGGTCAGCATCAAACCTACTACCTAATGCATTTGAGCTGAAGACTTTAACCATTATGGCAATTAGTTTTTCATTAATTGTTAAGTACATTGATGATTCTTCCTATGTGATATATCAGGTTTCCCTAAAATTATACATTGCCAAGGACATTTTAATTGTTACAGAGAGGATTTATTTAAATAAATAAGAAGATTTCGGAATGTGAGGGTGACATTAGAAACCAGAGATTAACTAATGTCTTAAAAAAACATTCCTAGATGTGTGGGTCCTTCAACAAGGTTTTTTTTTGTTTGTTTGGAGATAGCCTCTAGGAAAGTTAGAGGAGGGTGACTGGGAATCTCATTTGGAAAAGATAGAACTAGTGTGGCAAATTAAATTGCATGCACACAGTTTCCTAGTCTCACTGAAAACAGTGTGGATTAACAGTATTTTAAGAATTTGACCTTCAATGCTAGAAGTTTAAACCTCAAAATGCATTCACTCGAGGCAATCCTTAAAATGGAGAACATCAACATCTATGCAGTGACAGAGACCTGGTTCAAGGCTCCAGAGAGCACTCCTGCATTACCAGGCTATAATTCATAACACACCTTTCGACCACCTAACCTGGACCGAAACACTAAAGGTGGAGGCGTGTCCATATTCATTAAAGATATCCAAACCTCCAGGCTAGTTGCTCAGCATAATGCATCCAAGATTATCCAAGTGCAACTAACTCTGGGCAAGACCACAATCCAAATTGTAACTTGCTACAGATCCCCCACCATGCCCCAGGATTCCCACTCTTCATTTCTTGATACACTGGAAAATATTAGGGTACAACCCAACACCCTAATAATGGATAATTTCAACTACCCCACCATTAACTGAGAAAACTACTCATGTACCAACTCTTTTACTCAATGTTTTCTGGAATTCATAAATTCCAACACCTTGGATCAACTTATCCACACCCCCGGCAGGGGCAGCAATATCCGAGACCTGGTCAATACCAACATGGGTGATCGGTGTTCCACATCATTCCTCGTTGGTCAGATCCGACCACAAGCTAATCAGCCTAGACATCCACAAACCGCACCCACCCCCCATTAGCGAAACCACTGTTAAAAATTTCTTCAAAGCCAACTTCATGCTTCTTAAGACAGAAATGGCAAACTTCACAACACACATGCAGACAGGCAGTAGAGGTACGACTGCTGAATACTACACAAATGCACTTTATAAGCACTTACACGAGTGCATGGATTGTGCTATCCCTAACAGAGCCAAGATGCTATCCTCCAAAAAAAGCAAGCCAATATGGTGGTCCCCTGCCATAAACAAACTCTACAACAGAAGAAAGAAACTGTTGCAAAAAAGAGTAAAATCTCATGACTGGAAGAACTCCCTGGTCAGCCTCAGTAAGAAGCTGAGATCGCTCATAAAATCCTCCAAAGCTAGTTATGAAAAACAAAATCACCACTGATTCTAAAGACAACCACAAAGCATTCTATAGCTATGTCAAGAATCTCAATGGCGACACTCATATCTGCTCTGAGTTACAGCACAATGGCACTAAATATACAGAACCAACTGATATTGCCAAAATCCTAGTAGATAGGTTCAGTGCTAACTTTACCCCCCTCACCCCCTAAAGGGCCCATCTCTATACCAGTAGAATGCAAAGTTCCTGTAATCAAGGCTGCACAGGTAAAAACCACACTCTCCAAAGCCAAGAACACAGCATCCATGGGACCTGAAAACATCACAGGCTGCATTCTACATTAACTACAGAATGAACTGGCACCCCACCTAAGCACCATGTTCAATCATAGCCTTACCTCAAGCTTTGTGACCACTGAATGGCACACAGCAATGGTTATCCCACTTTACAAAGGGGGAGCTACCATAGACCCCGGGAACTACTGCCCCATTAGCCTAATGAGCCTGGTCTGCAAGGCCATGGAATGTATCATCATGGAACTTATAAACAAAGGGCCTCATAGAAACAGACAACTGGTGCCAGAGCCATGGCCTCAAGCTAAATGCCAAAAAGTGTATAGTCATCCCCTTTGGCAAAAACAAAGTTCCCACAAATTACCACATAGGTGGTAATCCATTAAGTACAGAAGAAGTAATTAGGGACCTGGGGACCTAAGTTGATAGCAATCTCTCATTTGACAACCACGTGGCCAAAGTGGTTAGAAAAACATTTTATATAGCCCACCAAATCATGAAGGGATTCACATCTAGATCAGGGGAGGTCATCGTGCCTCTTTACTCATCCCTCATCAGGCCCATAATTGAGTACAATGCCCCTTTTGGGATGTACCTTACCAGACACCTGCAGCAACTGGAAAGACCCCAAAAGTACCTCACCAAGAGGATCAAAGGGCTCAAACAGATGCCATATGCTGCCCGGTTAAAGAAACTCCAGCTCTACTCAGTGGCATACCGCCTGTTCAGACATATAAAGCCATGTCCAACCCGGAATTAATGGATATGCTGCACCTCAGAAAATCCAAATCCCATCGAGCTACGCGCTCGAGAGACTTGAACCTTAGCACTGAAATAAATAGGACATGCTGGAGGGACAGATTCATAACCCAGAGGCTCCCTTCACTCTGGAATAAAATCCCAGTCCAGGTTAGGCAGAGTCCTTCATTGACTCTCTTCAAGAGGAATCTTGATGAGTGGATGGGAGATCATAGGTTTACCCTGGGTATCACTTCTGTGTCACTGTTAGACAGAGGCACAGTATACTAACCTTGAAAAAGGGCATAGCAAAATAAATTTAAAATGGGTGGCGAAAGCCAAACACATTCTGGCTAGGCTTATAAATGCCCTAGGGCAGATAGCCTAGTATGAACCTATGAACCTATGAACCTAAAGGCATTGGTAATCTCCAAACTCTGGACCTCACCCAGTTCGGGCTTATAAAAGGCAGATCATGTCTCCTAAACCTGACTGACTTCTTTGAAGCAGTCGCCAAAGCGAGGTTAAGGTGGTTCACACAGCCTATCTAGATCTTGCCAAGGCTTTTGATACCATCCCCCACTCTGGAATTTTAGATAAACTCAGTAAACTAGATATAAATCCTTATGTCACAAAATGGGTTGCCAACTCGTTCACTGACAGAACCCACACTGTGAAAGTTGCAGATTCCAAATCTGACTTCAGACCAGTGACAAGTGGAGTACCACAGGGTTCAGCCCTGGGTCCTCTCCTGTTTGGTATCTACTTTTCTGAAGTACAGGCTAACAAAGAAGGTCTTTGGCTAATGAAGTTCACAGATGACTGCAAACTAGGAGCCATAATTGAAATTCCTAACGATGTGGGCATCCTACAAAAGGGCCTCACGGAGAAAGATGCCTGGTGCCAAAGCCATGGCCTCAAGCTCAATGCCAAAAAGTGCATTGTCATCCCCTTTTGTAAAAACTCTATACCCATGAGCTACCACATAGATGGTAGTCTACTTAACACCAAATGTGTGATAAGAGACCTTGGGACACAGATGGACAGTAGTCTCTCCTTTTATAATCACATTGCCACAGTAGTCAGGAAATCCTTCTACATGGCACACCTCATCACAAAAAGTTTCTCATCCAGGAAAAAAGAGGTCATTGTTCCCCTCTACATGTCACTCATTAGACCCATTATAGAGTACAACGCCCCTTTTGATATGTAGCTCATAAGACATCTACAACAACTGGAAAGGCTGCAGAAATACCTCACAAAGAGGATTACTGGCCTCAAACATGCCCTATGCAGACCGTCTCAAACATCTCAGAGGCCCTACGCAGACCATCTCAAAAACTCCAGCTTTACTCGCATATCACCTACTCAGAGGCGATCTCTGCCTAACATACAAAGCTATGTTAAACCCAGAGCTGTTGGACATGCTCCACTTTAAGAAATCCCAATCCCTCCGAGCTACATGCTCTAGGGACCTAAACCTTGTCACCACAATAAACAGAACATGCTGGAGGGATAGATTCCTGTCTCAGAGACTTCCCATACTCTGTAACAAACTACCAATCTATATAAAACAAAGCTGCTCATTAGCTCTCTTCAAAAAAATCTTAATGATTGGATGGGAAATATGAAATTCACCCTGGGGATCACCTCTGTGGCTCTGCTCGACAGGGGCACGGGGAAATAATTTTCTTGGGTGGCGAAAGCCAGGGTACCTTTTTGGCTAGGCTTATATAGGCCGTAGGGCCGATACCCTATTACCTACCTATGTACCTATGAACCTATAAGATTATAACATTACTGACCATCAGGAAAAAAATCCCTTTTTTTAATACCTGCATGATAGCTACATTTTTAAATATTTATCTTTTTCTTTCTAAACACTGTTTAAACTTATTCATACTTATTCACATTTGTTTATTGCAATATGTAATAACTATAAATACTTATGAACATTTTATTATGACTATGAATAGTGAGATTAATGTTATATATATGAGCAATATCTATTTTTTTTTAGTTTTTCATTTTATTGTTTTATTTGCTAATGAAAACCTCTTCCAGAAAGTTGTTTACCGGTATTGTTATCACAAGTAGTGTGACCGGTACTTTTTGTTGCATGACTGATTTTAATGGGTATAATTTGTATGATTTTTTTTAAATGTGTTATAAACCAGGCACTAAAGCTGTATCTGGTAAGGGACCACACCAAGCTTTTGCTATTCCATGAGTTTAATAACCCATTTGGTATAAATGCTGTTACCTTCTCCCCTCACCTTTGCATTATCCCTCCCTCAGGTGACACCATTTTGTTCTTTATTGTATCACTTCCTTTCTCTATTAAAGCGTTTTACTCCCTGAGCTGAGCCTGCCTTAGTTTATTTGCCATTTATGCTCTCATTACCTATTAAATGGTCAAGCTCCTGCACATATCCAAAGTATATAAACATTTAGGAAGATAACTCTGTAATGTTAAATGGAGAAACAAGGAGTTCCTCTTTAAATACATTTAATAAGGTGAGTGGTCATCACACTTCTTGAATCTTACCATCAAAAGAAGCAAAATACTAAAAAAAATTATCTTCTTCTTCTTCTTGAATTGTGACCATAGAGATGTTGTTGTATATTGCTTTTTACCTTCCTTTGCTTTGATACTAGCAATTATCTGTGTTCTCACTTAAATCTTTTCCACCTTTCTGGATAGCCTGTGAATTTGCTAGCCATACATGACACAACATAGTCTGTGCCCACAGCTGGCTAACATACAAGAGTGAAAGAAGATGGGTAGAAAGAGAAATGTGAAGCTTGAAAACAAAGACCAGTTCTCTGAAAATAATTTCAGACACAAATAAACTTCTCTCCCCACCTCCCTCCATCCGCATGTGAAGAGGATGTTTTTCTCCAAACATCTTATCCTTGTAGGCGATGCCCTTTGGTTCTTTAGTCTATCACTTCTTTGTTCTTTTTAAGTGTTTTACTCCTTGACCATATCATAAGCTATTTGCTTTTTATGCTTTCAACTACTGTCATGTTTAATAGTCTCCTACTGTGGCCATTTCCTTAAAGGAGAGTCTGGTCTTAGTCTCTTTCGGTTTGGTGACAATCAGGACCAGCCTAAACCCTACTGGACTGATTGGATGTAATAATGCCCAGTGGCTGCAGGGTCCCTGCACTTTAATGGGGGCTGAAATCATTAGTCTCAGTTGCAGTCCTGTGAATTCTGCAAAAAGCATCTCATAGGACTGCTGCCACTGGTGGTTTATACCTTTCATTTTAAAGGAGCAAAGAATTTTTCGATTTGTAATCCTGCTTCTCATGTAGGCATCAGCCTTAGTAGGGCAGCAAATTGCATATCCTAAACCCCTTGTATCCCCATCCCTTCTGAGTTTTCCTTAAGCTTAGTGATTTTTTTCTTGCAGTAGTACGTTTTGAGGTGTTGGTGCATGTGCATAGTACAGCTAGCAGATTTCCTATTTCGAATGCAAAACAGAAGTGACTAAGATTGCAAGTTCAGAAAAGACAAAATCCTCACGCCTTGCTAAAGTCCTGTGTCCTTAAACTGAAATCCAAAGCAAAACGAAAAGTGACAGGACACTGCTGTAAACCAAAAACATTTAATAAAACACAATCCTTAAAACACGATCATTAAAACACAATGTAAGCGCTTTCGGGTTACACCCTTCATCAGACATCTAACATTCAACAGACACCATATTTAAATTATACAGCTTCCAATAAAATTCAATGAAAAACCCACCTATTCAAAAGGGTGGGTTTTACAGGTATGACATCATTAAGACCAGGTGGTCTGTGTGCCATTAGTTCTATTATCCATCTTGTTTCAGCCAATGCTGTGTGCAGTTTTATGCCCCCCCCCCCCCTTTTTACTCAACCTGATATTAGCAATAACTCTAAATAAAAAGCTATGTGTGGGATATTCTCGGACATGCTTAAAAAGGGCATTATTTACATCTTCATTCCTAATGCTACCAAGGTGTTGCAAAATTCTTACTTTGAACATGTTGTTCGTCATCCCTACATAAAAACTGGGGCAGTTTTACACTCAATAAATAGACTACATTATTGGTCCTACAAGTGGCCTTACCCTTGAAGCTAAAGATTTTGCCTGTTACTGGGTGTTCAAAATGAATCTCCTTATTTATACTAGCACAGGCCTTGCATGCTCCATAAGGGAGTGTACCTGAAGTGATCTTAAAGGACCTATCATTGTGCGGAATCTTCTCATTACATAGAAAATCCTTAAGGTTCTTATTCCTTCTATAATGGAAGCCTGGACTGTTATTAATGATGCCTTGAAGATTGGCATCACTGGTCAGAATGTTCCAATTTTTTCGTACAATATTGCAAATGTCGCCCATATTACTCCCATATGTAAACATAATCTTAAGATCTCCTTGTATTGTCCTTCCCTGTCTACTCTCAGTAGATGTCCCTTCATGATGTTTTCTTAACCAAGGCTTATATTTAGTTTGCCTATATATTTTACCCTCATCAATAACTTTCTTGACCATATTCATTCCATACCCTCTTTGCCCAAAATGTCCTGTAAGGTTGGACAATTCCTGCTCAAAGTGCATATCATCTGCATTTACTCTAGATGCCCGACTCACTTGGCCTCTAACAATATTGGGAAACAAATGTCGGGGATGCATGCCATCAAATGATAGCAGGGTATTCTTCCAACATTCTTTTTTATATATTGTTAAAAGATTTGACCTACAAGGTGAGCAAACTTCAGCGCCTACAATGGCAGATATACCATCTTGAAGCATGCCTCGAGTACGGGATTGTACCCAGAGGCATGAGAATATTATGTATGCTGGTGCAAGGGGATCGTTATCCCGATCTACTTGCGAAATGGCAGGCTTTGAACATTAACACCAGCTACAAATATATGGAACTTCTGATAAGCTTCTTTACTCTGGAGACAGAGGGGCTTAAGAAGGAAGTTGAATCATTGCTACACAGGTTAGAAACAGAGTTTACAGACCTTAGAAGTATACAGCGACTAAAACAGTTTTGTACCTCGACTCAGGACAATGCAGAAAAATTACGGCATGACAAGGTTAATAAATTAAAGAGGGATTATGAGGACTTTTCAAGGGGCAACATTTTACATATGGGAGTAATATGGGCGACATTTGCAATATTGTACGAAAAAATTGGAACATTCTGACCAGTGATGCCAATCTTCAAGGCATCATTAATAACAGTCCAGGCTTCCATTATAGAAGGAATAAGAACCTTAAGGATTTTCTATGTAATGAGAAGATTCCGCACAATGATAGGTCCTTTAAGATCACTTCAGGTACACTCCCTTGTGGAGCATGCAAGGCCTGTGCTAGTATAAATAAGGAGATTCATTTTGAACACCCAATAACAGGCAAAATCTTTAGCTTCAAGGGTAAGGCCACTTGTAGGACCAATAATGTAGTCTATTTGGCTGAGTGTAAAAACTGCCCCAGTTTTTATGTAGGGATGACGAACAACATGTTCAAAGTAAGAATTTTGCAACACCTTGGCAGCATTAGGAATGAAGATGTAAATAATGCCCTTTTTAAGCATGTCCGAGAATATCCCACACATAGCTTTTTATTTAGAGTTATTGCTAATATCAGGTTGAGTAAAGGGGGGGGGGACATAAAACTGCACACAGCATTGGCTGAAACAAGATGGATAATAGAACTAATGGCACACAGACCACCTGGTCTTAATGATGTCATACCTGTAAAACCCACCCTTTTGAATAGGCGGGTTTTTCATTGAATTTTATTGGAAGCTGTATAATTTAAATATGGTGTCTGTTGAATGTTAGATGTCTGATGAAGGTGTAACCAGCGCTTATTGTGTTTAAGGATCGTGTTTTAAGGATTGTGTTTTATTAAATGTTTTTGGTTTACAGCAGTGTCCTGTCACTTTTCGTTTTGCTTAAGATTGCAAGTTGTTATTCCTTACTGACTTATTTGGTAAATCTCTTTTTCTTTGTCTGTCAGGTTAAACCAGATTTGATTAGGAGAGGACAGAAGGGATGGGGATCAGGACAGGGTGGTACTGGCTAAATTCAGCATTGCACTGATGCCAACAGCAATGTACTTATTCACTGATAAGCACACTATTCATTCATTTTTAAAAGAAAAGAGATAAAATGGGCTGCCAGAAATGGTACAGTAATGTATCGATTCTGGCAGTACATTTTTATGAGACAAATGTCAGACATGTTTTTCCTTTGTTTAAATTACGACATTGGCAAAGTCGAAAGACAAAAGTAATGGGGGGGTTGATGTCAAAAGCAGTCGAGCAAGACAGGTAAAACCAGATGTTCCATGTTGAGATGGTTAAAACCTCATGCTTGCAGAGGGTTGTGGGTGGTAGAGAGGTTCCTTATTGTGCTTAAGTGGCCTGGGGTGGGAGAGAGGTAAAACTGAAGTCATGCACTTTATTTGAACTATCCAGAATTTTGCAGATGCCCATATTGTTGCCTCATATTTGGTCTATTTCTTGTGAAATATGTGGCTTTCCTACAAACCATAGTGGCGCATTCACTAAATAATGACATTTGAGTTTCAGACTATATTGTTCAGAACACCATGTATACCAATGCAAAACCTTTTATTCCAACAACTTTTATAAGTTTAAATGAGCAATGTTTAAAATTAGTCATTGATTCTGTTCCTTTTACCCACCAGTACTTTTGGATTTGTCTAGAATTGCTGAGCAAAGTTTTTTTTGGAGGGGGGGGTAAAAAGTGTATCTCTCTCAGCTGTCCAGAATTTTGCAGATGTTCAGATTTTTCCCTAATAATTTTTTATCTGTTCCTCATATAATCTGTGGTTTTCTTTGGAATCATTCTGCATTAAAGTCACTAATACTCACAAGACATTTGAGTTTGAGATTATATCCTTCAAAAAATATATGACAATGCAAAACTTGTTATTCTAATAACTTTCTAAGTTTAAATGAGCAATATTTAAAATATATTGCGATTTTGGTCCTTTATCCCTTTTCTATTAATTTTGGATCTATCCAGAATTCTTGAGTTGTTAAGAGATGCAAAAATGGATCTTTCAACTGTCCAGAATTTCAAAGATGTCCAGATTTCACCTCATAATTTCCATTTGTTCTGTTCCTCATAAAATGTGTGGTTCTCTTGCAGATGATTGTGTATTGTAGTCATTAAATAGTGACAAGACATTTGAGTTTCACACTATATCCTTCAGAAAACGTGTCTATGTAAAAACTGATGTTCTAGAAACATTCAAAGCTTAAAAGAGCAATATTTCAAATTTGTTTCTGGTTTTAGTCCTTTATCCAACTCCCACATTGTTTTCTTTCTTTGTCCAGAGCTCCTGAGCAAAGTTGCTGTCCAGAATTCTTGAGCAGCTCTTTCAAGTGACCCGAATTTTACAGATGTCCAGGTTTATGCATCATTTTTGTTGGTCTGTTCCTCGTAAAACATATGATTTTCTTAAAAAAAGCATTGTTTATTGCAGTCACTAAGATATTTCCCCGGATTTACAAAGCCCTGTAGAATGTGCAGGATTAGTCTAAGAGCTACTTTGGCAATATGGCCGACGTGCGATCCAGGAATGAGCTCCCGGGACATGCACATGAGCTCTTAGACTCATCCTGCAAGGACTGAGCTCCTGTATGCAAATTACCCTTATTTGCAGGTGAAAAACATGCAAATGAGGGTAATATGTGATCCAGGAAGCTAGCAGCTGCCCATGCAGGATGAGTGCAGTGTGCAGAAATGTACTCGGTTAGTAACCGAGTACATTTCTGCAATCTACAAAATGGAGCTATGATAGCTCCAAATAAAGGCTGCATATCATTGAGGAAGCATGCCAATGGCCAAGTAGAAGGCCATTGTCATTGCAAACTGTTTAAAAAAAAATTAAACAACTTTTAATTTTTTTTCGCCGATCTCGCCTGTTTAAGCATAGGGCAGAGACGCGCAAATGGGATTGGGGAAAAATAATAAAATAAACTTAAAATAAACATTTTAACTAAAATCAGTATTCTGTCATGAAAGACAATGGCAGGCAGAAAACAATCTGGCCAGTGAGTAATGGTTCCTAAGGGGGGAAGCTCAGTGTGGGACATGTAACTATGCATTA
Source organism: Protopterus annectens (assembly GCF_019279795.1). Taxonomy (NCBI): domain Eukaryota; kingdom Metazoa; phylum Chordata; order Ceratodontiformes; family Protopteridae; genus Protopterus; species Protopterus annectens. The sequence continues at coordinate 926,146,170 of NC_056732.1, forward strand.
GCAGGCAATCCTATGCAAATGAGGGAAAGGTTAGTGAATCCCAGATTATCCCAGGGTGTGAGGCAGGTCCAAAGAGTGTAAGAGTATAAATAGCTGGGTGCAAGACTAGGATATAGGTGACATCATGGGGGGGGGTGTCAGGCATACTGTAAGTGGATTGGAGACCTATGGCTCAGGATTGTTTCTTGCTTAGCACAGCTAAGCTAGGGGTGTGTCTAAACCTGCCTAGCACTCTTTACAAAGTGTAAGCAGGTGTGCATGCCGTGCACTGGGTGTTACAGGAAGAAAAAGGAAGTTAAGCCAGGAAAAAGCATCTCTGTGCGCATTTGAGCACTCTGTTTGCACGGTGCACACACAGGCCTAAACAGGGAGGCAATGGGAAGGGAAAACAGCAGTAGGAAGGTAATCAAGGAGAACTAGCTTAGCTGACCAGTGAAATGTATCAGAATGAGCCAATTACACAGGCAGCAAACCAACCCAGCACACCACTATAAACTATGCCAACACCTTTACCCCTTGTTTTTCCCAAAAACTCTGCACCACCGGTGTATACAGATGGGGAAATTTTACAAAATGAAAGCAAGAGAAAAAATGTTAGGGGCTGCTTTTGCTATCATAAACCAGCATGTGCAAGAGGCTGAGGGTGGTGAGGATGTCAATGCTGCTGAGCAACCCACAGTAAGCAGACGGAGAAGAGTGTACAGACCTAGGGTAACCTACCAAGGCTACATGAGCTGGCCAGCAATATGCATCTCTTCCACCAAATAGCAGAATACCCTGAGTTAGTGGGTGCTATAGACTGCACGCATATACGCATTAAAGCACCACCAGGTGAGCGGGGTAGGGTCTACATCAACTGCAAGGGCTTCCCCTCCATCAACTGCCAGGTCATGTGCGATGCTCAGGGCAAAATAATGAATGTGTATGCTGGCTGCCCTGGAAGCTACCACGATTCCCACATCTGGCATCTGACACAGATGTACCAGACATTTGCCAATGGGGACATCCCACACAGTCACTTAGTTGGGGATGCTGGATATGCACTGGAGCCATGGCTGATGGCACCCATCAGAAATGCACACACACTCGAACAAGAACTCCATAATGAGGCACACGTACAAACACGAATCATAACAGAGCGTGTGTTTTGGATGCTCAAGTCATGGTTCTGGTGCCTGGACAGATCCGGTGGAGCCTAGTAGTACTCACCAACTACATGTACCCAAATTGTCTTTGTATGTCCCATGCTACACAATATCATCCTGCGGAAACAGCTGCAGCAGGAACAGCATGGGGCAGGGTCACACAGCCCCCCACCAATGCCAAGACCTACACAGCCGCAGAGTGAGTCAGAGGAGGAACAACCTGAGCCTGCCCCAGTAGGCAGAAGGAAGCATACCCAGTATGCCCTGGACTTGGCAAAGAGGCAACGCATACACATGCACTGACACAGTAGGGACCCAGGGAATGACACCTCTCTCCGACTCGCACATACAGTAAAAGGGATGCCAAACATGACACTACCTGTGGTCAACCATGTATAGGGAGTGTACTATGTACATCTGACATAGGCAGCCCTGCAGCACCCCCCTCCCCTCAATACTGGAACACCCACAAGGTAAGTGACTCACACATGCCAGTTGGGGGGCACATACCCAACAATAGTCACAGCCAGTAAGATAGGTGTAGACAAACACAAACAAAATGCTGTACTATGGCCTCTGAATGAGCCACATGGTAACCCCTAACCCAGGCCTACACAGACAGACTACAGCAGGCCAGCCAGTTGGATGTAAGTTGTGAAGGATAGGAAGTCAGAAACTAATATGTAGGTAGTGAAAGCTACGTGTGCTTCATGCCCACTGAGTGGCGCACAGCTACAATTATCCCACTCCACAAGGGGGGATCCACATTGGATCCAGGGAACTACCGCCCCATCAGTCTGACAAGCCTGATCTGCAAGGCTATGGGACGTATTATCATGGAACTTATAAACAAAGAAATTGGCAACCTTAAAACACTGGACCCCACCCAGTTTGGGTTCGTGAAGTACAGGTGAAAAGTCTTACTTTAGTAAACCTGCTGATGTCATTGAGTGTGAAATACACCTTTGGGGAAGGCTGTTTCTAGTAGTCCCTGTGGTGTGTCCTATAACAGCTCCATACTGTAGTGTGATATAGGCCTTGGTCAGGGGTTCTATACCCTCACATAACAGTTGTGGATGTTATGTGTGTGTCTCACTGTTTCTGTAGGGAGCAATGCATTTTAGGCTAGTCACTCACAGTGCAGGTGAAATGCCCTACTTTGGTAATCCTGCTGATGTCAGTCACTGTGAAATACACATTTGGGGAAGAGGTAGTCCAGTAATGTCTGTGGCATGTACTATAACTGAGTAGTGTAACAAACTTGTTAGATAGGGGTTCAACTCCCAGACATGACAGGTGTGTATGTAACTCCTATCCTGTGTAGAGGTGATTGTGTGACCAATGTGGAAGATGGCAACCAACAAGAGGGGGATGTGCCTGACCTGACTACAGACTTTAAGTGCTGCTATACTGCATTTGGAATAATGTTGGTTTAACAGTGTTTGTCTGGAAATGCCTGTCATACATGTCAGTTCCATGTATATGAGGAATCCCCATCTGCAGGGTCATCTGTAGAACTGGGCAGTGTTGTGCATATGGTTTCATGTGTTAGCCATAGTGCATTAATCTGTGGACTGCAGAAGGTAGTGTGAGGATTGCAGTCTGTTGATGGTGAAGGCCGTGACAGTTACTGAATTCATATCCCTCATAGGGCATATGTTGCAACAAACCCTGTTACAATGGAAAATATATGAAGTTATCACAGCAACATGTCTATACTGGCCCTGTGTATGTGCTGTCAGCCACACCTCTGTCAACCATTGTACATATGGCATGCATGAAGTGATGCATAGGTGCATATGTGCTGTACACCATAAATACTGCCATTATATCTGAAAACAATCCAGTGATATATCAGATTGCTACACGTCATGTACAGTAGTGGTTATATTTCATGACATAAGCTGGACATTCTGTGGATGATTGTACAGTACTGAGGTCTGTGTAGTGATGGTGAATGTCAGCAGTGTGTGTATTGTTAATATGTACTTCAGCCTGTGTACAGACTGTGGTAGATGCCATTTTTCTAGCTCCCTTTCTCTGAGATGTTACATGCTGCCCCACTGAATGGTACCCATGCAGACAGACAATAGAGGTACGACTGCTGAATCCTACATAAATGCACTTTATAAGCACTTACACGAGTGCATGGATCATGCTATCCCTAATAGAACCAAGATGCTATCCTCCAAAAATAGGAAGTCAATCTGGTGGTCCTCTGCCATAAACAAACTCTACAATAGAAGAAAGAAACTGTTGCAAAAAAGAGTAAAATACCATGACTGGAGGAACTCCCTGGTCAACCTCAGTAAGAAGCTCAGATCCCTCATAAAATCCTCCAAAGCTAGTTACAAAAACAAAATTGCCACTGACTCTAAAGACAACCACAAAGTGTTATATAGCTATGCCAAGAATCTCAATGGGAACAGTCAGATCTGCTCTGAGTTGCAGCACAATGGCACTAAATATACAGAACCAATTGATATTGCCAACATCCTGGTAAATAGGTTCAGTGCTAACTTTACCCCCTTCTCACCCCCAAGAGGGCCCATCTCTATACCGGAAGAATGCAAAGTTCCTGTAATCATGGGCTGCACAGGTAAAAAACACACTTTCCAAAGCCAAGAACACAGCATCCATGGGACCTGACAATATCCCAGGCTGCGTTCTTCATGAACTACAGAATGAACTGGCATCCTACCCAAGTACCATGTTCAATCATAGCCTCACCTCAGGCTTTGTGCCCACTGAATGGTGCACCGTGACGGTTATCCCACTCCACAAAGGGGGAGCCATGACAGACCCCAGGAACTACCACCCCATTAGCCTGACGAGCCTGGTCTGCAAGGCCTTGGAACATATCATCATGGAACTCATAAACAAAGACATTGGTAATCTCCAAACTCTGGACCCTACCCAGTTCAGATTTGTAAAAGGCAGATCATGTCTCCTAAACCTGATTGACTTCTGTGAAGCAGTCACCAAAGCCATAGATGAGGGTAAGGTGGTTCACACAGCTTATCTAGATCTCGTCAAGGCTTTCAACACCATCCCCCACTCTGGAATTATAGATAAGCTTAGTAAACTAGGTATAAATCCCTATGTCACAAGATGGGTTGCCAACTGGCTCACTGACAGAACCCACACTGTGAAAGTAGCAGACTCCAAATCGAACTTCAGACCAGTGACAAGTGGAGTACCACAGGGTTCAGTCCTGGGTCCTCTCCTGTTTGGTATCTACTTCTCTGAAGTACAAGCTAACACAGAAGGTCTTTGGCTAACAAAGTTTGCAGATGACTGCAAACTAGGAGCCATAATTGAAACTCCTAACAATGTGGACATCTTACAAAAGGGCCTCACTGAGACAGATGCCTGGTGTCAAAGCCATGGCCCGAAGCTCAATGCCAAAAAGTGTATTGTCATCCCATTTGGTAAAAACTTTGTACCCATGAACTACCACATAGCTAGTAGTCTACTTAATGCTGAAAATGTGATGAGACCTTGGGACACAGGTGGACAATAATCTCTCCTTTGATAATCACATCGCCACAGTAGTCAGGAAATCCTTCTACGTGGCTCACCTCATCAGAAAAGGTTTCTCATCCAGAAAAAAAGAGGTCATTGTTCCCCTCTACTCATCACTCATTAGACCCATTACAGAGTACAACATCCTTTTTGGTATGTACCTCACAGGACAACTACAACAACTGGAAAGGCCACAGAAATACTTCACAAAGAGGATTACTGGCCTCAAATAGATGCCCTACGCAAACCGTCTCAAAACATTCCAGCGTTACTCCGTCACATATCGCCTACACAGAGGCGATCTCTGCCTAACATACAAAGCTATGTCAAACCCAGAGCTGTTGGACATGCTCCACTTAAAGAAATCCCAATCCCTCCGAGCTACACACTCTAGGGACCTAAACCATGTCACCACAATAAACAGAACATGCTGGAGGGATAGATTCCTGTCCCAGAGACTTCCCATACTCTGGAACAGACTACCTATCTATGTCAAACAGAGCTCCTCATTAGCACTCTTCAAGAAAAATCTTGATGATTGGATGGGAAATAGGAAATTCACCCCAGGGATCAGTTTTGTGGCTCTGCTCGACAGTGGCACAGGAAAATAATTTTCTTGGGTGGCAAAAGCAAAGGTACATTTTTGGCTATGCTTATATAGGCCCTATGTCCAATAGCCTAGTACCTACGTATGAACCTATGAACCGTTTTGCTGTACATGTTTGTAGGGCCATTCACACACATGTCCCATACCACACACAGCCATCATAACAAAATGTGTAGCAGCCCAGTATATGTAGGGTCGTTCTGTGAGTGGCACATATGAGGATGTTGTAGAACAGATAGGCCACATACTGTAATATTATGCTAGCTTACCATATGTGGCTGTGGCTGTGTTCACATTGGTTGTAGTTATGCACTGTCACATAGGTGTTTTTAACACTGAGCTGTGACATGGCTGTCGAGTCTGCTATATACGCAGGTACATGTGCATTACCCCATATGAGATGTAGGCCAGTGTTGAGCCAGTCTGCCTGTAGCCTGCACATTGCATTGTTACATGCCTAGCAGCTTAATGTACTTAGCAATTGGGATGTTATGTGCAGATACTTGCCAGATGTACTGCTGCTGGGCCTCCATTAAACATCATATTTGTCAGATAGAGCAGTGGGATGCTGTACAGATGTATGTCAATATCTAGTGGGTGGTATGTGCCCATGGCACCCCTGTACCAGCAGTCATTATGTGTCAGGCCAGACAGGAGTGTGTGAATCCAACACCTATGGTGCCAAATGTATACCAGTCGTTATGTGTTATACCCATCTACATGGCTGTCTACATCCATATTGTCAGGCCTGGTACACATGTGGTGCACTAAGGGATCATGTGTATACCTCTGGACTGTACAGGGTGTGTCCAAAGTTCCACATAAAGTGGCCAATATCTCTGCTGCACTCCACAGGGGCATTACATGCTAGTAGCAGTACCTTACAATGATTTCTTTAGGATGTCTGTCAGTAGCCAATGGCACACATGTTATAAGAAGATGTCAGCATCCACACACACACCACATCTGTGAAGACAATCCCATTGACAGTAGCAACAGTCTAGTAATATACCTGCTATGCATACCTGTCATTCCCTTGCACTACAACTTTGGGACTGTAGGGGCTGGTGTACAGCTACACTCCATGTCCGGAACATATGGTGGAAATATATGTACATATACTTATCCAGATATCCATATAGATATGTATATGTATATATATATATATATATATATATATATATATATATATATATATATATATATAAAATTACAAATGTGTACTACATTGAATTACCACTGTCATGGCAACCACCCACTATAAATCCCTACAGCATGTGGGCGTGGTCCCTTTACATTTCCTGTGTAATAGACATCCGTCCTGAGTGCGGGCTTCAGTGATACAGGCAGCAGGTAGCAATACCTCTTAAAGGAGAACCTGCACACTCAGAGCGGACACATATTTGTAGGAGGATCAGGAACTACAGACAGACTGTGGGTAGAGTTGTGTAATGCTTTGCATAGTACTGGTGTTACAGGATGCATGTGTGTATATACTAGTGTACCTTGGAATGCAGTCTGTCTGCATAGCTCACTACTTTGGGCCTAACCTCTTGCTGGACAGAGGTATGCCTATCATGTGTTGTCCATCCACCGCACAGTTCCTGTGTCAGATATTGCACTGGCAGCGTGTGTGCTGCGTGCTATTAGTACATGGCTACATCCATGTCTATATCTAACCTCAATTCCCTGACTAAGGGTATGTTGCAGACTGTCCTGTAATACCAGCACCTTGCTTAGTGTATGGCAACAGTGTTCCACATATGTGCCCGTGTTCAAGCCTCTGTCCCCCATCTACATACCAAGCTTTGTACATATGTGATGCTGCTGGGGGTTGTTCTGTAGTGGGCTGTGAGTATATCACACTGCCATTGCTCCCATTAGTCCACTGCTGTTGTATCCCCCACACATACAGTGGGGCTGGAGCCATATATGTGTGGGCATCACCTACACAACACATGTGCACCCTTATGCTCTGCAGAGGCCAGTGTATGTAACAGTGGTATATGGGCATGTATTATTGAGTCTAGATGAGGAGCACCATAAATGACCTAGGCTGTTACACAATGTGGTGGTATCAGGGATGAGCTGCATTATTGTACATTCTGAAGGGCTTGGCCTGGACAGCAACAGTTGTGAACCTTTGCAGACTACTGTATTAATGTAACTGTTTCACAGTTGCAGTACTCCGTTTATATGGTTTTGTTAGTATTTGAGCAGCTATATGATATGGCATATAGAACTGTTATAGTACACAATTAAAGGATTCCCATTTCTGCAAAAATGTGTGTGGTGTCTTTCCTATGACCTTTCTATGGGTATATGTTGCAGGCAATGATTGACATTAGTATGTGTTGCCCATACAGTGTCCAGTTGTTCAGGTGTTAACTGTAGGCATAGTGGCTGTTCCATATTGTGTGCAGCTCCTACATATGTATCTTACTGTATATATATATATATATATATATATATATATATATATATATATATATATATATATATATATATATATATATATGTATACATGTGTATGTGTAGTCACATGTATATATATATATATATATATATATATATATATATATATATATACACACACATATATGTATATCTGTATCTGCATACACGTGTCTGTGTTTCTGTATCCTTGGGACAATGATCGCTTCCACATATTACATGTCCTATGGGAGGCAGACTGTACTTCGTAGTGTATTGCAGGGTGCATGCGTTTGGCTGTGGGGGGATGCCTATTCGTACAAGACGTATAGTGTTTGGGGCCTCTCAACCCCATTAATGGTGCATGTGGACATAGTTGTAATTTGTTAATCTGCAATTGCTATCTACAGCTGTATGGCCATATGTACCTATATTGATATATTTATCTGCTAACAGATATATAAGTATATGTGCATAGATAGTGATATATATGTATACAGAGTTAGTAAAACAACATATATATTTAAATATATGTATATCTATACATATATGGGTATGTTGTATCTGTTAAGGTTGCAATATAGTTACACACGCAGACATCTAGATGTTGGTATATATTCTCTGTACTGTTGCATGACAGGACTGGCTGATATTTTTCTGAAACATTGAATATCTGTGTACCTGTCATGGCTTAGTGGTACATCACTTTGTCTAGGGTGTGCAGGGTCCTTGATGTGATCCTTGCAAGAGCTGTTTATTTTGGTGGTGGGCAGAACACAGCCTGTTGGATACAGAGTGATTAAGGCACCTTAAAGCAGTTGTAAGCAGATTTGCGCAGGTGTGCGTGGAGCTAAGCACTGCCTACACAGGTTAAGCAATTTAGAAGCTGAGTGTATGAAAATGTAACTGGAGTTTTGCAGTGCTTACTGTTGCACAAACCCGTGCAAACCTGCTTACAACTGCTTTAAAGTGCCTTACTCAGTCTGTATCCAATAGGCTGTGTTCTGCCCAGCAACAAAATAAACAGCTCCTGCAATGCTTGAAACCAGTACCCTGCACACCCTACACAAACTGATTTCCCATTACGCCATGGCAGATATGCATAATCATGATGTTTTCATATACATATCCAGCCCAAGTATACAACACTACAGGGAATGTATCCCGCCATGTAGATGTATTTGTGTGTGTATATATATATATATTCATCTTTAAATGGATATAACATATCTATATATGTAGATATAGGTATAGAAATATATATATATATATATATATATATATATATATATATATATAAAATATACATATAAGCCAATAAATACATATATATACCTAGATAGCATACATCTATACATATATTTATATATATATATATATATATATATATATATATATATATATATATATATATATATATGTGTGTGTGTGTGTGTGTGTGTATATCCACATGGCCACATATATACAACACTAGGAATGCATATATGTCAGCATATATATGGCTCACCTTTCAAAGGGAGAAATCCATGTGTCCAAAAGCTGGAAGGCCAAAACTATGTTCTCAACGTTGCACAATCTTGCAATACATGCACTGAATGTACAATGAACGAATGTCACTATGCATTCGCTCATTGCAGACTAGGCAATTTGGTTGCAGATGCCACTATAGTGGGGATGGGGAATAATTGCCTATCCCCATTGTAGTGCAAACTAGGAGTTAGTGTATCACAGTAGGACGGGTTGTGGGGGGCCTGACCCCCTGGGTGGGTGCAGGGGGGCATGCCCCCCAGCACTACGATATGTATTCCAACTTGCAGTTCGAGAGTCAGTGAAGGTGCCTTTAGAACTGCAGTGTTTTTAACTGTGGTGCAGTAAGAAATGAAGGGTTAGTCCTTTTGGTTTGCAGAAAGGGACATTTGAAGGAATGATTGTCTCCCTGTCAAAGGTGAACACATATATATCAATATAGGTATATATGGACATACATCTGTAGATGGAACTGGGAATGTAACCACAACATATATGTCCACATGCACCAATGATGGGTTTGAGAGACCCAAGCAACATACATCTGGCACAGATTGGTATCCCCCCCAGCCAAACATGTCTGGCCTGCAATACAATACCAACCTTAGCAGATCCCATAAGCAGGACCCCACATGACAAGGGCAGTACATGTTAACAATACTCCATCCTAACTGTAGGATGTCAGGCTGGCATTACTAACATATCATGCAGTACAGTCAAGTGATGTGTCCTGCTTGGAGGAACCACCTGGGCAGGTGCAGTAAGTAGCTGGGATCCCTCATACGATCCAATAGCCCTACACCTGACAATGGATTTACCAATGTTGGCAGGGACAACCACAAATCCACCATGTCAGCTGGGAACTACCACCCAGTAGCTTGATAACCCTGGTTTGCAGGGACATGGAACATATCAACAATGAACCCATGGCCAATGTCACTGATAATCTCAGCATATGGGACCCCCCCCCCCAATGTTGGACTTGTCAAAGGAAGGAATACAACCTGAACCTGGTATACCTACTTTACCCAATCATGACAGGTGTAGATGAGGGTTAGGAGGTGCACAATGCCTATGTAGATCATAGCAGGCTTTTGTACACTGTCCCACATGTAGGAATGTGTGTAGTTGTTAAGGGATCTACCTCTGTTCACAGAATATGTTTCTACCAGGGCTGCTTGGCATATGCCATCATTTCACAGGTGCCATCCCGTGGACATACAGTCCTTCACAGGTCATAGATGTGTCAATGCCCTCCTACACACTGTTGAGGTGTGCAGCACTACTGGGGTTGCTATAACTCACTGGGTGTGGCTGTTGTGGACACAACTGCCATTATTGCAGTTACTGTTGCGTCTATCCCCCCACATAGCTGTCTGCAAAACTGTACAGTGTATGTAATCAGGTTGTTAGTTGTTGTTTACACCATTCACAGTAGTTGAGAGCCTCACACCCTCCTAATGGTAGGGCTATGCCACTGGCATTAGCACACACATGTTACTTAGGTGAGGATAGCAATAGAGTGGGGAGAGGGACATACGCCCTGCTGTTAACATGTTCAATGTCATCCATATCGCAGACTGCATATATAGCACTGTGTGGTTGTGCCTATCCTGTCTTGGTGGGATTACATGTGCAACAGATGTGTTACCTGCATGGGGACATACCACCATGTGTACAGTCTTTTACCTGTACTGCATCCATAACAAAGGCACTGTGTGTTGTACCCAGCCATGGCATGTGTACCACCTACTACACTTACTGATATCCACTGTAGAAGGCTTGCTGACACCACTACACCCATCAGCCATGTGGCACATGGATAAACACAACTCAATCAAAATAGATACTGGTGACAACAATGCAACATTGTTAATTACAGCTATGATGCATCATGGCTGCACAGCTACACCTTCCAAGATATTAGCATTTCACTTTACTGCTGACAACATGCTACACATAATTCCAATGCTACACTGTTGTAGTCACCCTGTTAGCTTGTCCCTGCATCGATGTTACGGATGTCAGGGAGTGGCACAGGTATCATAATATGCACAGGGTGTGTTGTTGGTTTGCCAGAGGCCTAGGCTAAGCCATATAATTGACGTGTGTGCATGTGTGTGTGTGTGTGTGTGTGTGTGTGTGTGTGTGTGTGTGTGTGTGTGTGTGTGTGTGAGGGGGATGAGTACTGTTATGGACCACTGGTGATGTGTGTGCAGGTATGTGGTTGCCCTAGGTTCGTTGTTTATGTGTGTGTGTCTGCATGCACACAGTTCCTCCATGTGGCTGCCCAATACAGGAAATTGTGAGATAGCTGCAGACTGTACCTGTCAGGGTTTGAAGTTCACCATCTCTGGCAATGGACACGGGAGCTGTGCCTGGCAGGGGTGCTACAGGCAGTATCAGGTACAAAGCCAGACCGAGTACTGTCCCCTGAGTTTGACAGGTGTCTACTGGATCCAGGTCCCTCCTGGGACTGGCCAGAGCCACATGCACATGGTCTGCTATGACGGTCTGTGGGCAGCCCCCCCCCACAGTGCTGGGGCTGATACTGCCACTACAGGAGTTGCTGTGAATGGTTGGACATCCACGGTGAACTCCAGCTGCTGGTGTTGCTAGCATACGTCCAAGTGGCCATTGCAACCATCCCGCCCTGTCCTGATGCATGAACATGACATTGTGGATGAGATCCAATGTTTCACCTCACCATCTATCCATGACCTTGGTGTAATTATGTATGGCACCTGCTAGGTCAAGGATGCTGTCAGTTACAGTGGTGTGATGAGCCCTCTGCACCCTTAGACCCTGCCTGCTGTACCGTTCCATTCATGCTTGTGCCTCCATGACAGTCTGGAACATGCATGTGGTTGAAATAGATGTGTCACACCTACCACGGGCATGATGACCAGTAGTGCTCCAACAAGCACCCCTAAACATCTGCCTATGTGATACCCCACCAGATATCTGGCTATGGCTGCTGTGTCCTGACACATGTGCCATAGATACCACATTGTCCTGGCCAATGCCAACCGTAGGCTGTCCCTCAGCTAAAGCCAACAGTGATGAGGTATGTAGAGGCAGTGTGACTGTGTGTGTGGATGGGGTGGATACGTGTGGGTTGTCAACTGGTGGCCCAGCAGCAGCCCCTGACAACCTTTCCTTTTCCTCAACACACCTATCCTCATGGTCACTGTCTGTTTCAGTGACATCAGATTCCCTGCAGGGGGGCCCAGCCCCACATTGTCACCTGTGAGGGGAAAACAGGGAACAGACTGTAAGACCTGTACAACTCCACTAAACAGTACACACACACACACACACACACACACACACACACACACACACACACACACACACACAAAAACACGTGTGCAGACATGGCCACACACACAGACATACACACATACAGTCGACATACATGGCAACCCATACACTCCACCAGACAGCACTTACAGACAGCTCCTGCACCCCCATAACACAGACAATAGCAGGTGATGGTGCAGTTCAGTATCACACACATACCTGTAATTACACACATGTCAGCATGCAGGCCATGTGGCACTCAACAGCATGCAGTGCAACTGTAGTCAATCCCCATTACCAACATTATACATGGCTGTGATGCATGTCTTCTGTTTGTAGGTGATGGCCCTCCCCCTGGACCTTACCACACCCATGTCCACAGCATTGCTGAGCATCTGTTCAGCACCCTGGCATGTATTGTGCACCATACCTCATGGGTATACACACCATTGCAGGATGTGTATCTGTGTGTCAGTTGTGTTTCCACTGCTGCTCACAGCCTCTGTGTGTTTTTGGATCACATGGGGACACGTGTTTAGTGAATGTTTGATCTGTATTCACATATGTCATCATCAGTGGTGCATGTATGAGTGATAGACTACCATTAGACTGACCACAGACACAATGTCCTGTAACTATGGTGAGTATAGAGACCATTAGTGACCATGATTGAGCCCTGGCTGATGTTGCCTGTGGTACACATAGGTTTATAGGTGAGTACTGGCCCATTGTTCCTGGGGCCTAAATAAGCCTAGCCACAGGGGTTCCCAGCCATGCACCACCCACTAATGTTATTCTCTTGTGTCCCTGTCAGCCTGTGCCACAGACATACTACCCAGGGTGAATTCTCCATTTCCCATCCAATTGCCAAGTGCTTCTGTAAAGAAGGCCAATTAGTAGCATTGCCTGACATGTATGGTTAGTCCATTCCAGAGTGTGGGGATTCCCCAGGACAGAGCCCTATCCCTCCAGTATGTTCTGTGTAATGTGTTGATGAGGTTTAGGACCCTGAAGTGTGTGTTAGCAGAGGTAGTGGGGTGTCTTTATATGTAGCATGTTCAACTGCTCTGTGCATGATATAGCTGTGTATGTTGGGCAGATGTCAGCTGTGCCCGGGCAATGTGCACTGGAGTGTAGCTACAGCTGTCTGAGATGGACTGTGTATTGCATGTGTTTGAGGCTGGTAATCCCATTAGTGAGGGGTGTGCTGTGTCAGTGCACATGTACAGCATGCATTATGGGTAGGGGTGTTAGATGTGTACATGGCCCATACCTTAGCTATGACATGCACAGTGAATTGACAAGCATAATCGTAAACTATACTCACTGGCATCCGGCCGCTGCCTTGCTGGTATCCCAGAGGTACCTACATTGAGATGGGATATAGTTGATATCAGTGGCCACACTTGTGGCATTGCTACAGGGTGTCTGCAATATTACAGTACAACAACAGCTGAAGTCCACAGTACTACAGATTATGCATTACTGCTTATCGGTACTACACAGCAACATACCCCACATCTCACATATGCATGATCTACCTGTACAGATGCAAACACTACAGTAGTCTACTGATATGCCCTGAAACCTTACCTGCATGCTCCATGTCTGGTGTGTGTAGCATTGTTAGAAAAATATATATATTCACATATGTGCTGCCCAGAAAATATATTTACATACATGCTGCCTAGGAAAATATATATTTACATATATGCTGCTTAGGAAAATGTGTATTCAAACATTCAGATATATATAAGTTGTGTGGTCAGATATATAGAGAAATGTGTGCTTTAGACAGGAATAAATGTGCCCAAATCCATATGAAGAGCAAAGGTTGAAAAATAGTAATGCATTTAATTCTGTTTTACTAGAATAATAGTAGAAATAAACTCATATTATTGCTTGAAGCATAAGCTGCAGTGTGATTAGAAACTTGGCCTTGGCAGCTCGGCTGGCTCATTTCTGTCAGTAAAGATTATTTTGCAAAGTTAGAAAATAATGAATCTGTGTGCATGTGTATCTTTTCCTGCTTCCACCAGAAGAATGGCCTTGTCGCACTATCAGAGATAGTGTCCAGCTGGAAAGGACAAAGAAATGTATTAAAGAGACATTCATCCATTGTATTCGAGCTAATCTAAGAGCCTTGGATTGGCTACATCCTCGGAAGGACATTGTGATTGACCAGGTGCTTTGCAAGGCTGTAATATTCTCATGGGAAAAAGATTTTTGAAAAGCACTATCTCAGCACTTTTCATAAGTTACTATGATGTAAAGACCCTGTCACTGACCACGTCAGTGAGGTGGGCAAAAGCTGATTGTAAATGATATAAAATGGCAAACACTGCACAAATAAAGTTAGACAAAATTCTGTACAAGTTTGTGTATGGTTTTGCCTCTAATGTACATTAGAGTATAAGATACTTGAGTTCTCCTGCATTACTGTTTGTTATTGACTGACATTGTTTTTGAATGCCAGATGATTTTTACAGTCTGACTCTAACAAATTTATTTAACATTTTGGTCCTAATCGTGCCGGAATTCCTTGGTAAGCTGCAGGTCACAGAGTGCATGAGTGGTGATAAATCTGCAGGAGAAGCTGCCGAAAAAAATGGTTCTTCTTAAAGTGAAAAGACCTCCGACTGAATTGTTGTGTGTAAAGAGGCTGTCCACTTTCTGATCTGTGGCTGAAAGCGGAAGACTGGGCCCCAAGGAAAAGTCAAAGCAGGAGGCTCAGGTGAAGAATTTCCCTCTTTGTCTTTGTTTTAGATCAGGGACCAGGTTACACTGTGCTATTGCTAAGGTTTGTGATAGCAGGGAGAGAGAGTCAGTATTGTATCTTGAGTCATAGATC
>NC_056732.1:926162060-926209117 GCF_019279795.1 Protopterus annectens
GGGGACATAAACAAGACACCTAGGGCTACCACATGCACGCACACATTACATCAACATTGGCCCATAGCAGTACGCTTGGCCCTCACACACACACACACACACACACACACACACACACACACACACACACACACACACACACACACACACACACACACACACATATACATGTCGACTGTATGGCTCACTGTAGGCCTCTGGCAAACCAACAACACACCCTGTGCATATGATGAATCCTGTGCCACCTACTGTCATCTGTGACATCTATGCAGGAACAGGCTACCATGGTGCTGATGCACAGGGTGACTTTATAGCAGTATAGCAATGTTAGCATGTTGTCAGCAGTAGAGTGTAATGATATGTTTGAAGGTGTAGCTGAACAGGCATGATGCATGTAAGCTACGATTGTCAATGTAGTAATGTTTACACCAGTGTTAGTTCCAATAGTGTATTGTCCACCCACGTGCCACTTGGCTGATGTGTGTAGTATTGGCAGCATGTGATAGAGACTGGACAGTATGTGTGGAATGTGTGTGGCACAGATTTGCAGGTGTACATTTGTGAACATGGTGGAGGTGCACTGTCTGCATGTACGTGCATAGTGGACACATGGGCAGGGTGACATGCCCTGTATTACACAGTAATACTCCATAGTCTCAATTGGTGGCCAGTATGCATTGTACTACACACAATGTTCATCGTGCATACAGCTGCAGTAATCACAGATGGGTTTTCTGCCGTCAGGCGGGTCCTCGGTCGGCCGAATTCCAAGGTCTAGGTCCGGCGTCGGTTGTTGTCGCTTTCTCTCCTGACGTCAGTGAGGCAGGGATATATAAGACACAGCCGACGCCATGTTCTTCAGTCTTTTGCCGCTGGTGCCCGGCAGAAGCAGTTCGGCGCCAGTCGGCCAGCTCCTGAATTTACGAAAAATTGAAACCAAGTCTTCATTAAAGCTTAGTACCCCATTGGGGAAACTTTTCTTGCCTCAGACCGATGTCAGAAAAAGTTAACAATTGTATTTCTTGTGGGAAGCAAATACCGATAAGGATTTCCGCCTCTGCATACCTTGTTTAGGCCCAGACCACGACGCCTCGGCTGTCGCTTGGCGCTACTTTCAATAAACGCATTTTAAGCATCGGGCGGAGTTCGCCCAACACTTTTTGGTAAAGCCTTTGATTATAAAATGTCGCCGGAGACTCACTACCGCTTTGTCCAAAAACGCAAGGACAAGGACCGACACGAGGTCCGCTGGGTCCCCACCGACACCACGCCAAAACCGCCACACGTGGTCCGGGTTCTCAGCTAGATGCCTATGCAGTCCCTGACTACCAACGACACCTCTTTGGCGGTGTCTTCTGTAACCCAGACCGCAGGTACCTGCTACTCAGACTACAACCACCAAAGCCACTGTGAGTGTTGATCCTCCTAATGTGGACAGGTCCACTTCCACCCATGGTGTCTTTAGACCCTCATCTTCCTTTTCCATTAAGGCCTTTACTAAATCCAAATCAGCCAGGCATCCTAAGAGGCCTGTTGCACAGGGCCCATCTCCAGGCCCCATGCCTAAAAAGCAGATGCTTAAAATGGCTGAGGATTTAATTACTCTTATCAGGGGTTCCCAGCCCCCTCCAGACAAGAGACCCAGAGTGGAGGAAGATTCTCCCTCTTCTGATCAGGGCTCCATTTTTTTCAGAAGATTCTGATGTAGAGGAACACTCTTACTCCCCTTTTGAAGATTCGGATGCAGAGCAGTCCATTCCCTCTGTATCTCCTCCTGAGGATTTTTCCTTTGGGGAAACCTTGCACACTTTGAGGGAACACTTCCATTGGGAAGGCCAAGACTTTTCTGATTCCAAGAAAAGGCTTAGGGAATTTCTTTTGTTACCTCAACACAGACCTCTGGCGATACCTCCTGTCTTGGACATACTTGATGATGTTTATTCGAGGTTTGCCTTAACCGGATTCCCTGCCTCCTGCCCCAGTCAAGCCTGATAGGTACTACAGAGTTCCTAACTCTCACCAATTTCTACAAAGCCATAATGCTGACCCTGAAACCATTTCTCAAGGCCCCAAGGGAATGAAGGCCTCTACTGCTAAGAATCCACTACCTTCCAAAAGAGAGTCAAGATCCTTAGAAAGGTGGGGTAAAAAGGTATATACCTCGGCCACCCTAGCCATGAGGGCCTTAAATTGTCAGTTTCATATGCTTAAATATCAGCAGTTACTGTTATCACAATTAAGGAATAAAATGTCTCAACCTGAACAACCAGATTTGAAGGAGTTGCAGGATATGATGCATAGTGCAGAACAAGTGGGTAAACACACCTTACAATGTGGCTATGATGCCCTAGAGACCTCAAGTAGAGCTGCTGTTACAGGATCAGTCATTCGTAGACGTGCCTGGCTTAGGGAACAAAGCTTGCCTGATCATGTGAAAGCTAAACTTCTAGATGCTCCTTTACAAAAGGATGTGCTGTTTGGTACTAATGCTGAGGAGATATTACGGAAAATGGAAGAAAAAGCCAAATCTATGCAAACTGTCAAAGCTTTTCTACAGGTTCAACCACCACTTTTTAGCAGAAATTGGCCTTCTAAAAACTGGTCCTTTCCAGCCACGGACAAGCCCCAAAGAGGTAGATACAGGCGCACAAAAGGCAGAGGACAATCACAAGGATCATATAGAGGCAGGCAATGGCAAACTCCAGCACCAAGAGGTGGCTAAGACAGTGCACAACAATACAGGAAACAAACCCAATGACTCCCTCCTTTCCATGCCAAGCAAGTCTCAGCTGGCAGCACCCTTGGGAGGAAAGCTGGCATTATTTACAAGAAATTGGCATATTGTCACAACAGACAAATGGATCCTGGACGTTATAAACAGAGGCTACAGATTTCATTTTCACACTCTTCCAAAAATGAGAGGCATGCCAAACCTGCCACACAATCAAAGGGCAGAGGCACAACTACAAATTTCAAAGCTCATAGACATGAGAGCTATTCAAGAGGTACCTACTCACGAACAAGGTCAAGGTTTTTATTCCAGACTATTTCTGGTACCAAAGAAAGGAACCGACTGGAGACCCATTTTGGACTTATCCATCCTAAACACATTCTTACTCGTACCAGAATTCAAGATGTTCACATTACAGCAGCTTCTTCCCATGCTGGGCAAGGAGTTTTGGCTGGTAACATTGGACCTCAAGGAGGCATACCTGCATGTCCCAATCAGACAAAGCTGCAGAAGATACCTCAGATTTCTTGCAGGTTCAATCCACTATCAATTCTCTGCATTGCTCTTTGGCTTATCTACTGCGCCCAGAGTATTCACAAAATGCCTGGCATCATTAATTGCCTACTGCAGACTACAAGGGATACAAATTTACCCTTATTTGGACGACTGCCTGATCCAAGCGGACAGCAAGCACATACTTCTGGAACATCTGGCTTATGAAACACGGTTACTGCATTCTCTGGGATATACAATCAACAAAGAGAAATCCAGGCTAACACCATCTCAGAAAATAACTTTCCTGGGTGCCAACTTGGACACAAACACCCAGAAGGCCTATCTTACGCCAGAAAAACAGGGGCAACTAACTCAGTACTTTAAAATACTAGCAAAATGTACCAGGCTTACTGCAAGGAAAATCCTGCAGGCTCTGGGCTTCATGGCATCTTGCATTCTTTTAATCCCATGTGCAAAGTTGCATATAAGGAAACTTCAATGGTACCTAAAAAACTTATGGTCTCAACACAGCCACAGTTTGGAAACAATAATACCAATAATTCCATGTTTGCAAAAGGAATTTCTATGGTGGGCCCAAGCATGTCAAACAAACACAGGTCTCCCATTCTGCAAGCCTCAAGCAAATCAAGTCATCACAACAGACGCCTCAGATTACGCCTGGGGGGCGCACATGACAGACAGGTGCATTCAGGGCACATGGTCCCAAAAGGAAAAGCACCTTCACATCAATCAAAAAGAAATGCTAGCAGTGATAAATGCAATTACAGCTTTCAAGGACCTCCTGCATCCAGGACAATTACTGATAAGAACAGACAACACCACAGTAATGTGGTACATAAACAAACAAGGAGGAACACATTCATGCCCCCTGTGCAGACTAGCCATGACACTTTGGAACTTGGCTCTGGAATGGCAAATCGAACTTCAAGCACAGTACTTGCCAGGTTTGGAAAACACGCTGGCAGACAATCTAAGCAGAAATATGACAGATCCACATGAATGGAAGTTGCATCCTCAAGTGTTTACAAAGATAATCCAGCGTGGGGAGGCCAGACATAGATCTCTTTGCCTCCCACAGGAATCATCAATTGGAAAAGTTTTGTTCGAGGACCTTTCATCCAAAGGCCTGGAGAGTGGACGCCCTTTCATTCAGTTGGACAGCATGGACAGTTTACGCTTTCCCACCTCTGCCTCTTCTGCCCAAGGTGCTCTTGAAAGCAAGAGCAGACAGACCGAAGATGATACTGATTGCTCCAGACTAGCCAAGGCAACACTGGTACCCACTCCTGAGGAGCCTAACACATACTCCTCCCTGGTCCCTACCTCTAATGCCTAATTTGCTGACTCAGCACAGCTACAAAACTCTTCATAGTCAGCTGAAAACACTCAATCTCGCTGCATGGAAAATTCCTTAACACCACAACAGACCCTACTCCCCAAAGAGGTGCAGGATGTCATTTTGGAGGCCAGAAGGCCATCTACTAGAAAGGCTTACTCCGCAAAATGGAAACGGTTTTGCTCTTGGAATGAGAAAAAAGGCCAGGACCCTAGAAAACTGAATTTGCCTCAGGTATTACAGTATCTAGCTGAGCTGCTGAACAGTGGACTTTCATTTTCCTCCATAAAAATCCATGCCTCAGCCATTTCTGCAGAATTCAACACGAATCCACCCTTATTCTCTCACCCACTCTTAAGACAGTTCCTCAGAGGAGCTAAGAATATAAGACCACCAAGGAAACAACCAATACCAGCCTGGGATCTTAATTACATTCTAGAAAAATTAACATTGCCTCCCTTTGAACCAGCTGCCTCAAGAGATTTGCAATTTCTGGCCATTACCTCAGCTCGTAGGGTTTCGGAACTACAAGCCCTCATGGCTGTGCAACCCTTTCTCATCTTCCATCAGGACAGGGTTTCCCTTCGAACCAACCCATCATTTATGCCTAAAGTGGTATCCAGGGTAGCTTTAAATCAAGCCATACACTTACCTACCTTTTATCCCAATCCTCAAAACAAAGGGGAAATGCTGCTACACTCCTTAGACATCCATAGGCAGCTACGTTATTATTTGGACAGAACAAAGCCCTTCAGGAAATCAGAACAACTTTTTGTGTCCTATGCTGTAGGGGCTCAAGGGAAGCCAGTTACCAAACAGACAATTTCAAAATGGATAGGCCACTGCATACGGTTTTGTTATTCCTATCATGGAAAATCTGTCCCTACAGGCATCAGATCCCACTCCACCAGGGCCACAGCTACCTCTACAGCCTTCCTCAGAGGAGTTCCTACCAAAGATATTTTGGAGGCAGCCACTTGGAGTTCTGTGCATACCTTCACAAAACACTACCACCTGCCTTTATATTCCAAACCTAGAGCAGGCTTTGCCACTGCTGTGTTGCAGGGCATTCTGGTTCATCCCAGTTCCACCTAGTGCCTACCACCCTGTGCGTAGCTTTGGGATTCTACCCATCTGTGATTACTGCAGCTGTATGCACGATGAACATAGTACAGTTTTGTACCTACCATAAATGTAGATGTTCGAGTGCTAATACAGCTGCAGTACAGTTTCCCCTCCCTCCTTCCCCTCTTGGTAAAGGCCTAGGGCCTAACCCCTTTTCATACAACCTGTTTGGGTTATCCTTCTGTGGTATATTTGCTTGCAACTACTGATTCTGGATTATATTGCATTGCATGTATATAAATATAATTTATGTATTGCCTTCCTTCTGGGGGCACCTGACATCTGGGGCAAGAAAGACTGAAGAACATGGTGTCGGCTGTGTCTTATATACCCCTGCCTCACTGACGTCAGGAGAGAAAGTGACAACAACCGACGCCGGACCTAGACTTTGGAATTCGGCCGACCGAGGACCCGCCTGACGGCAGAAAACCCATCTGTGATTACTGCAGCTGTATTAGCACTCGAACATCTACATTTATGGTAGGTACAAAACTGTACTTTTCGGAACTTGACTACACATGTGTGTATGACATGGTTTGACACTGTGCTGTGGGTGATACTGTTACTATCTGTCATTGTTTTGCATTCTGGTAGTATGCACAACTTCAACAGCCTGACCATAACCAATCGTTAAATTATGTCTTGACAACTGATACACAGATGTAGGACACACAGTAACATTTGGACACTTCAGGTACTATACTATGCCAGTAACCAGTGGTAGTCACCTGCACCTATTACTGAGACCACTCCTGTTTGACATATAGCTCTCTTAGGTACAAGCAATCACAGTGGTAATGCATACTGTGGCCTATAATGCTTTCTCCAGATGACACACACATCCTCCACAAGGGTATCACACAGACAGATCCCTGTTGTCAAACCCATGCTGTAAAGCTATAAGCCAACCAAAGCATAGTCATCCACCTTTACGGAACATAGCATCCCCACAGTACCACATAGGTAGTAGCCACCAACATGAAGAACAGGTACCGATGTGTACATGCAACCGAGTGGTACATCATCTCTCCTTTGATAATCACATTTCCAAAGGTATGTTTAAATCCCTCGGTGGATCACATAAGCAATAAGGGGTCTGCATGCATATCCACAAAGGTTGTTGTACACCTATAATGAATAGCCATCAGTGATAGACCCTGCTGCATTTGAACAGGTCTGACATCTACCTCGGCCATAAACCCTCACTCACACAATTCTATAGAAACCGTAATGAGTGTATGTGACACAGTTGACCTAGGCCAGGGATCACTGCAGTGGCTGGCCTTGTCACAAGCATACAGATGTGACCTAAGGTCTGGAAAGCAGCAGCACACTCTTGAAATGATGACAGACATGGTCTTGGAGAAAGCAGGGTTCCCACACATGCAATAATTGAGGTCACATGTACGTATATGTATTTGCCACACAGCTACCTCACATGTGCAATGCACATACTGGTGTCATACTGATATGTCATACATTAGTAAAAGCAAAACTCACAACACATTGACCAACACTGTTACACACACAGAGCGCACACACACTTGTCGAGTGTAGGAATCAAACCCCTACCTAATTGCTTTATGTTACTACAAGAGTATGCATTTACACGACGCGCTATACACAGTCCTGTGAGTTCTCTTTTCCACAGGTATATTTGTAGGGTGGTGACATCATCAGACCTGACAAAGATTAGTATACCACTTTTAAGGTGTTTGACTACTCTCCAAAAAGGTTGCTCCTCTTCAAGGAGATCACACACATGTCAAGTGCAGGATTGAAACCCCTACCTAACTGCTTTATGTTACTACAGGAGTATGCATTTACACGATGCACTATACACATTACTGTTAATTTTCTTTTCCACAGGTATATTTGTAGGGTGGTGACATCATCAGACCTGACAAAGATTAGTATACCACTTTTAAGGTGTTTGACTACTCTCCAAAAAGGTTGCTCTTCTTTAAGCAGATCACACACCTGTCAAGTGCAGGATTCAAATCCCTGCCTAACTCCTTTATGTTATTACAGGAGTACACATTTACACAACGTGCTATACACCTTACTGTGAGCTCTTTTTTCCACGGGTATATTTGTAAGGTGGTGACATCATCAGACCTGACAAAGATTAGTATACCACTTTTAAGGTGTTTGAGTGCTCTACAAAAAGGTTGCTCCTTTCCAAGGAGATCACACACGCACACACACTTGTCAAGTGCAGGATTCAAACCCCTACCTAACTGTGTTATATTACCACAGGAGCATGCATTTACATGACACGCTATGCACATTACTGTGAGTTTGCATTTCCACAGGTATATTTGTAGGATGGTGACATCATCAGACTAGACAAAGTGGGTTACATTAGGTGACAATGGATGGGCTACATAGAAGGAATGTCTAAAGACTTTGGCCATGTGATCATTAAAGGAGAGTTCACTATCTAACTGTGTCCCCAGGGCCTTCATGACTTTCTACATACATACTGGAGTACCACCTATGTGGTAATTTGTTTGCACTTTGTTTTAGCAAAAGGGGATGACTATGCATTCTTTGGCATTCTTGTTGGGGCATTGTTTTGACACCAGGTATCTGTCTCTGTAAGCCCCTTCTGGAGGATGTCTGTGTCAGCCATAGAGTTGATTATGGACCACAGTTAGCAGTAATCTGCAAACCTGTTCAGCCATACTCCTCCCGTGCTTGCCTGTACCTCTGAGCAGTGTCCACTGAACAGGTGGGGTCCCAGGACCAAGACATGTGGGATGCCATTTGTGACTGTCTTAGAGTCGGACATGGCACCCGCAACTCTGAACATGTGCATTTGATCTGAGAGCCACTAGGCCACACATCCTGTGACATAGCTGTTGATGTTCAGGCTGGTAAGCATGTCCATGATGACAGAGTGGGGAATGGTGTGAAAAGTCCTTAGTGAGGTCCAGGTGGGCTGTGTGGACTACTTTCATCTCCATTTATGTCCTTGGTGACTGTTTGAAGTAAGTCAACTATGTTTAGGAGGCAGGATCTGCCTTTAATAAGTCGAGGTTGTGTAGAGTCCAGTGTCTGGAGGTCCCCAATGTCTCTGTTTATGGGTTCCATGACAATTTGCTCAATAGCTTTGTAGATCAGGCTGAGTAGACATATAGGGCAATGGTTTCCAGGTTCTGTTGTGGCATCCCCTTTGTGGAGCTGAATGACTGTTAGTGTATGCCATTCTTTGTGTCATACCCTGTGGTATGATTGAGTCTGGGCAGTGAATGTAGGTGAGGGTGTAGTTCTTTTTGGGCCTAGTGTAAGACGCAGGCTGGGAAACCATCCAGTCCCATTGATGCTGTGTTGTTGGCTTTGGAGAGGGCTGTCTTTACCTGCATGTCCATGACGTCTGGTGCTCTGCACCCTTCTGTGATGGACACAGGCCCTTTTGGGGGTGATGGGGGGAAGTTTACACTGAACTTGTCCCCCAGGATGTGGCCAATGAAAGTTGGTTCGGTGTATTCCTTGCCATTTGTCAGTAGCTGACAGCATATTTGGAAGTTGACACCTACATGTCTGGTAAAGCTACAGCAGGCATTGTGGTTGTTATTCTTACAGTCCTTGGCAATTTGTCTTTTGACAGTGTCCTTGAATTATTTTATGAGCAATCATTGCTCCTTCCTAATAATGATCAGTGATGCCTTTCCTTTAGTGAAGTTGGCTCTATCGGGTGTTAGTTTCCTCCTTCTGTTGCCTAGCTTATTTATGGCCAATGACCACCAGATTGTTTTCTTATTTTTGGAGGGGTGCATCTTGGTTTTATTTGTGATGTCTCGATCCATGCATCCCTGTAGATGCTCATAGGATGCACTTGTAACTGATTTGGCAGATTGTATACCATTTTTCTATAGCAAGAGTTCTTTGGAACTTTCCACTTTTGTCTTGAGACGTGTGCAGTTTGCTTTTGAAAATGTCTTCACGGTGGTTTCATTGGCTGGGTGGGGGGGTGGGATGTGGATATCCAGTGTGATTACTTTATGATCTGATATTACCAGCGAGGGTTTTATCTCTATTGTGGAACACTGGTACCCCATGTTGGTGATGATCATGTCCAGTATGGTGTCACCTCTAGTGGCCATGGTGACCAGCTGTTCCAGGGTGTTAGAGCTTTTAAACTCTAGGAAACATTGGGCAAAGGATGTTGTACACAAGTAATTCTCCCACTCAGTGTTTGGGTAGTTGTAATCACCTCATATAATGGTGTTTGATAGGACCTTGATATTTTCCACTGTTCTCAGGAATACTGAGTGAGGTTCCTGTGACAAGGTAGGTGATCTGTAGCAGGCTACAATCTGATGAGCAGCTTTGCCCAATCTTAGTTGCACTTGCATGGTCTCCAAGGCCTCATGCTGTGTCACTAACCTGAAGGTGTGGGTATCCATAAGGTGACTGTGTACACCCCTTCCTTTTGTATTTCACTTGTGGTTTTGGGTCCGAAGGTCAGAGGGATTGTGAGTGTTTTACGTGGAGCATGTCCAACAGCTCTGCGTTTGACATAGCTTTGTATGTTAGGCAGTGAACACATCTGAGTAGGCGATATGCAAGGGAGTACTGATAGAGCATTTTGAGATAGTCTGTGTATGGCATGTATTTCAGGCCACTAATGCTCTTTGTGAGGTATTGCTGCAGGCTTTCCAGTTGTAGTTGGCTTGTGAGATACATAGCAAAAGTGGCGTTGTACTCTATTATAGTTCTAGTGAGTGATGAGTAGTGGGGAACAATGTCCTCTTCTATTCTGCATGAGACACATTTTGTGATGAGGTGTGCTACATAGCAGGGTTTCCTGACTACTGTGGGGATGTGATTATCACTGTTGTGTCCAGTGTCCACCTGTGACCCAAGGTCTCTTGTCACACTTTCAGTGTTAAGTATACTACCACCTATGTTGTCGTTCTTGGCTATGGAGTTTTTAACAGAGGGGATGACAATGCACCTTTTGGCATTGAACTAGAGCCGATGGCTTTGACAACAGCCATCTGTCTGTCTCAGTGAGGCCCTTTTGTAGGATATCCACATCTTTAGTGTTTATAATTATGGCTCCTAGTTTGCAGTCCTGTGGAAACTTCAGTAGCCACAGACCTTCCATGTTAAAGTTTACTTCAGGGAAGTAGATACTAAACAGGACAAGACACAGGAATGGACCTTGTGGTACTGCACTCATCACTGGTCCAAAGTCATACTTGAAGTCTGCTACTTTCACAGTGTGTGTTCTGTCAGTAAGCCTGTTGGCAGCACATCTTGTGACATAGCAATTTATACCTAGTTTAGTGGGTTTACCTATATTTCCAGAGTGTGCGGTGGTGTTGTAAGCCATGGCAGGATCAACATAGGCTGTGTAAACCACCTTACCCTTTTTTGACAGTTCTGTTGACTGCTTCAAGTGTCATCTATCAGGTTTATGTGACATGATCTGCATTTTACAAACCCAACATGGTTGTGGTCCAGGGTTTGGGGATTACAAATGTAATTATTTATATGTTGTATGATGATACATTCCATGGCCTTGAAGAGCGGGCTTGTCAGGCTAATGGGGCGCTAGTTCCTGGGGTCCGTGGTGTCTCCACCCTTGTGTAGTGGGGTAACCGTCACTGTGCACCATTCAACAGGCACAAAGCATGAGGTGAGGCTATGACTGCACATGGTATGTCAGTGTGGTGCCTGTCCGTTCTGTGGTTTGTGTGGAACACAGCATGTGAAGTTATCTGGTCCCATGGCTGCTGTGATACTGGCTTTGGAGAGTGTTTTTTACCTGTGCAGCCATGATGACAGCAACTTTGCAGTCTTCCATTATAGAGATGTGCTCTTTCATGGGTGAGAGGGGGGTTCAGTTAACACTGATCCTATCTGCCAGAATGTTGGCAATATCAGTTGGGTATGTATATTTAGTGCCATTGAGCTGTAACTCAGAACAGCTCTGAGTGTAGCCATGACATGGACCTGTCTGTTGGGCAGAGATCTCCTGAGTAGACAGTATGCAACAGAGTACAGACTGGGTTACATTCAGTCTTGTTGCATGAGGCAACTGTTTGAGGCCAGTAATCCTCTTGTTAGGGTAGTTCAGTGGTCTTTCTGGCTGCTGAACGTGCCTAGTCAGATTCATCGCAAGTGTGTTGTGGTACTGTCTGATGAGTCTGATGACTGATGAGTACTGGGAACCTCCTTTGACCTACATACACAGACCTTGGCAGTTTGTGTGAATACATAGCATGATTTTCTGACAACTTTGTGAATGTGTTTCTGGAAGTAGAGATGTCTATCCACATTTGTCCATGGATCCCTTATTATCACCTCCGTATTTGGCATGTGTGTGAACATGCCCAGTATGACCTTTTAGTGTGATGTTGAATGAAATCCACTACATTTGTTGGAGTGTGTGAGCATGCCCAGTATAGACATTTATACTATATGTGTATGGACAATCAAGTTGTATTTGTACAGCAGGCCTCACCTTTGTGTCATTGATCAACAGGGATCATGCTGTGCCTGCAGGGCTACCATGAGACACTTTGCATAGACTTATCAACATTTCTACATACAGGGGGGAGAGCTATTCTTTGTACGTTTCTACCCAGGGGCACACTTAATTGTTACTGTGGGTATACATACGATGAGGGGTTCACCTGACACTTATACACATTTGCTATGCCTGCACTGCTATGTATGGTACACCATTTCAATCTGTACTGTTGCCTATCGTACTGGCTTGAGGCATACTACTGTACTACATTTCTTAGCGTCCAATGCCACATATATTAGATTGCAACTTCATAGCCTACACAACCCACATCACACCGCCTGGCCTGATATTCTCTGTCTGCATAGGCCTGTGGAGGAGGTTACCCATATGCGTCTTTAGGGGCATGTTACAGCATTTCTTTGTGTTTGCATTACTGTACAATTGTCCTGCTGTGTCAGTGCGACTGAAATGCTATCATGGCTTAGTGGTTCAGTACTGTGACTATAGTGCACAGTATCCTGGGTTCGAGCCCTGTCACTGCTTTTTTATTTTCATGCTGGGCAGACCAGACTGCTTAAGGGACAGTAAAGCTGATATGAGCATGTTGTTTACCTGTCTTTGCTCAACTTTGCACGACTTTGCCCAACATTGCTCAACGTTGCCCAACATTGCGCTAGTTGGCACAGCCAATTTTGTTTACATATACTAAATATTGGTAAATGCTGCTTAGCACTGCTTTATATTGCTTAGAACATGGCAATCATGCCTCCGGTGGTGCTGCAGGGCTGCCTATGTCGGATGCACATACTACACTCCCTATACATTTGGAAACAGGTAGTGTCAAGTTAGGCATCCCTTTTATTTTATGTGCGAGTCAGAGAGAGGTATCATTTCCAGGGTTCCTACTGAGCCAGTGTATGTGCTATGCATTGCCTCATTGCCAAGGCCAAGGCATACTGGGCACACCTCCTTCTGCCTACTGGGGCAGGCTCAGGTTGTTCCTCCTCCGAGTCATGCTGTGCCTGTGCAGGCCTTGGCAATGGTGGGGGGCTGTTTGGCCCTGCCCCATGCTGTTCCTGCTGCAGCTGTTTTCACAGGATCATATTGTGTAGCATGGCACATACCATGACAATTTGGGTACATGTAGTTGGTGAGTATTGCAAGGCTCCACCAAATGTGTCCAGGCACTGGAACCGTGACTTGAGCATCCCAAACACACGCTTGATTACATTTTGTGTTTGTGTGTGTGCCTCATTATGGAGTTCTTGTTCAGGTGTGTGTGCATTTCTGATGGGTGTCATCAGCCATGGCTCCAGTGCGTGTAGAGCATCCCCCACTAGATAACCGTCAGAGATGTCCCCATTGGCAAATGTCTGGTACAGCTGCGTCAGATGCCAGATATGGGAGTCGTGGTAGCTTCCAGGGCAGCCAGCACACACATTCAGTATTATGCCCTGGGCATCGCACATGACCTGGAAGTTGATGGAGTGGAAGCCCCTGCAGTTGATGTAGGCCCTACCCTGCTCACCAGCTGGTGCTTTGATGTGTATGTGCGTGCAGTCAATTGCACCCACTACCTCAGGGTATTCCGCTATTTGCTGAAAGAGATGCATACTGCTGGCCAATACCTCACGGGAACTGGGGAAATATACATGATCACCGACATGTGCTGACATGACATTCAGGAACTGGTGCAGTACCCTGGATGCTGATGCCTGTGAAATCCCCATCATATCAACAGTTGGTCTCTGGAAGGTACCTGTTGCTAGTATTCTTAGGCCAACACATACCTTGGTTTCCACTGGGATGGGTTCCCCTCTGTTGGTTCTGTGTGTGAGGCGTGGCCTGCACAGCTCAACAATTTGCTGCAGGAGCTCTCTGTCCACTCTATAGCACTCCACTATCTCCAGCTCAAGTAGCCCCTGGTAGATTACCCTGGGTCTGTACACTCTTCTCCGTCTCCTCACTGTGGGTTGTTCAGCAACATTCGCAATGGCACCACCGTCAGCATCTTGCACATGTTGCCTTATAATAGCAATGGCAGCCCCTAACATTTTTTTGTCTCAGTTAAGCTTTTTAAGTTTTCACTTCTCTTTGTATACTGCAGTGTTGCAGTTTTTCTGAGTAAAACATGGGGGGATGTTGTTTGCAGAGTTTTAAGTGCTGGGCTGGGCTAGTGTACTGCCTGTGTAATTGGCTGATTCTGATTGATTTCATCTGGCAGCTCTGCTAGTTCTCCTTGGTTAACGTCCTACTAGTACTTTTCCTTCCTTTTCCCTTTCTGTTTTCACAGGGGGCAGCATCGCGCAAACAAGCACAAACATGCGTACACAGCCTTACACAGGCTTACACAGGCTTAGGCGGGTGCACATCCGCGCACACAGGCTTAGACAGTCTTACACAGGCTTACACGGGTGCAAACACACGCACACAGGCTTAGACAGTCTTACACATGTTTACACGGGTGCACACAAGCTTACACGGATTTACAGGCACGCACACGCACGAGCACAGTGTAAGCATCTTTGCAAGAAACTTTGGTGGTAGCCACAGTGTACGCTTTCGGTTTCTGGGTTTCAGTTCAGACAACTAGAGACACGCCTCTTCCAGTCCTTGGTAACTCACAGCAAACACATGCCACTCTGCTTCAATAAGCTTACAGTCTTTGATACATACCCTCCTCAAGATGTCACCTATCTTCTACTCTGTTACTCCCCTAATCCTACTCTTACACTCTAGGGACATGGTTCACATAGCAGGAAAAATTGGGATTCACTATCCTTCTCCTCATTTGCATGGGATTGCCTACTAATGCTTGGTTACATCTCTCACAGTAAGCTTCCCCCCTTAGCAACCACTACTCAGTAGCTATGTTGTCTTCAGCCTGCCATTCACTTGCATGGCAGATGGATATTTGTAAAAAAATGCCTATTTTTCACTTTTAATTTTATTTTTTCTGGTTTTTAGAGTGCCGCACGTTTGCGCGGCGCTGCACTATGCTTAAACATCGGAGATCGGGGGTGATAAAATAAATATTATTTTTTATTATTATGCAACACATATAAATGCCAATGGCCTTATATCTGGCCATTGGCATGCTTCCTCAACTGGATGCATCCTTTATTTGGAGCTGTCATTGCTCCGTTTAGCTATTTGCAGAACGGTACTCCTTTACCAATGGAGTACATTTCTGCAGATAACACTACTCTTACACGGACAGGTTAGTGGTTCCTGGATGGAAAATTTACCTCATTTGCATAGCTTTCAGCAGCAAATGAGGTAATTTGCATACCATAACACTGTCCGTGCAAGAGTAGCTTTAGAAGCTCTCATGCATGCCCCTACTGACTATTGCTGAATCGCTCGGCAGACATATTGCCTGTCTACAGTCTTACACTGTTCTTACACTACGTGCAAGCCTTCATAAATCTGGCCCAATGTCTTGCGTACAGACAGACACAAAGTCATAAAATACCTCGATCTGCAGGCAGCAATGAGAGCCATGTGGAAGAAAGATACGCAGACAGTTCCAATAGTAGTAGGAGCAAATGGTCTTATAAAAAAGAATTTACAATCGTATTTAGATATGTTACCAATTCATGTAACACCATACGAATTGCAGAAGGAGTCATTACTGGGCACATTGCGGATGCTGCGAAGAGCACTTTTGGCTAACATCAAAGAGTGAAACAATACTAATTTCATGAACTTTAATCATACTTTGACTTATGAATGGGGTTCATTCCTGCCATGGTATTAGAAACCCAAAAGACTTGGAGAAATTAAAAAAGACAGAATTAACATGCATTAGCTTTTACTGACTTTCCATACTCAAGGGTGTCCACCTTTTGTATTTCTTTCATCTGCATGCCACTGCTATTTGTTTCTTAGTTCCACCTTTTATGTGACCTTTTAAACATTTTCAGTAGTTAACATATTTTCTCATAACATCCATCACTGAATAATACCATTGGTTATTTCACTATATACTGATATGCTGAGATCAATAAACATAATTAAAGTCCATCACTGGGAAGGAGAGGAATGATGCAGCTAAATTGTCTTACCTGGTTTTGCAGGAAGGGGTAGGAACATGTGTCTGTGTATGCTCACTGCGGTAGAGTCCACATGGGAAGGAGAAGAATGATGCACCTAAATGGTCTTACTTGGTTTTGGAGGGGATGGAGACGTGTCTGAGTATGAGAGCTGTGCTAGAATCCCAATGAAAATGAAAGGAAAGGAATGTTGCAGTTAAACTGTGTTATCTGTTTATGGAGGAGGGGATAGAGATGTGTCTGGACATGGTCACTGCTCTAGAATATTCAGTGGCACCTAGGAACAATGCGCTGTAAACCAGATGTGGTAGAGTCATTTATGTATGAAAGGAGATTTGTAAGTATTTCAAAATGATCCATTCACTGCCAAACCCTAAGTAATTTGGGCATGCACAGTGGATGCTAGAACCTAATGGAAATTAACAAAAGGAAAAAAATCTTCCTGAAGAATGATGATACCACTCTCAACTGGCAGGGCCCTTGCCTCCAGGGCAATGAGGCCACAGACCACTCATCCCAAGAGTAAAGAGATGAAAGAATGGGCTGTCAAAGTGATGGGATGAAGGTTTAATTATCAAAAGGGGGACTGGTGTAAAAAAAACAAAAAAACTGCACCTTGGACATGCAGTCAGACAAGTTGAATGATTCAAAATATTACTTTATGATTCAGACTCTCCATCAAAGTAAGAATAACCAGGACTATACAGGCTCTAAGTCAAGTGTACCACAACTTGTGCAGTTCAATGAACATCTTGGTTTCTGGAGCAATTATGGTTCCATTTGTAGCTGACCATCAGCTGCACCTTGTGACTCTCCTTAATTGCTGAGTGTACCAAACCCTCCCACTGCCTACAAACCTCTGTGACAATCTTGGGGTTGATGACCAGATCAAGGCATCCATGCCCAGCATCATACTGCTATTATTGGATATACTTACATGTTATACCCACCTCTTTGTCCATTCCAAAGCATTAAGTAATGGTCACAGAATGCCTCACCCACCGGACATTAGTACTGGACTGGCCTTCATTGCTGCAAGTGACTAACACCAGCTGGATGCCTGTCTAACTTTTAGGCAGCCCTACACAATTATTTACTTTGTGTCTAACAGAGAAAGCATATGCATGACACATACCTGTCAGGAAGGGCACACACATCCTTCCAGTTTACACTGTCAAGCATTCAAACCAATATTTGAACTTAGATCAACTGGGCCTTAGTTATGGTTTTATCACTTTATCCCACCAGTACAGATTTTGCATTGTACATCATAAGCCATACAAACTCTCAAGTGGCACGTTTCAATATTCCAGACAAATAATTCAGTGTAAAAATACATATACTTAATGTTATATCTTTCTGTATGGCTCAAGTTCAGCAGCATGAATTACCTAACATAGAAGCTTTACCAGTTAAGGCCATGATGGATTGTATTCAGGCCACTTGTATAATTGAAAACACATTATCCAACTATAAAATCCATTAAACTAGTTA
The DNA here is from genome assembly GCF_019279795.1 of Protopterus annectens. NCBI lineage: Eukaryota > Metazoa > Chordata > Ceratodontiformes > Protopteridae > Protopterus > Protopterus annectens. Next base: position 926,179,805 of record NC_056732.1, read on the forward strand.
AGATATTGGAAGAAGCATTATTTCATTACTTATAGATTATTAATTTTTCAGAGAAGGAGAGAAGGAAAAACTGCTTCTGTTCAGCTCATCATGTAAGTTACTTAGAGAATAGAAGAGAAAATTAATTAAAAAAATGTAAATACTGTGTGCATGCCAGTACAGATTTGGAAATTTGTATAGATAATATTTGGATAAATTACATATAAAAAGTAAATGCACTTCATAAAGAAATGAAGGGCACTGTATAAAATGGAAGTGTAGCATGCAGTTGGAGATCAGTAAGAATCTGATTAAGTTCTCATATGTATAGTCTTAATAGGATGTAAAATTTTAGAAATGTGACTTTTCATTATGCACCAAATGATTAAAATATATTGTAATTAATGCAATGTTAGAAAATTTCAGTGACAATGAATACTATTTAACATTGTAGCTGATATAGGATGGCTAGTTCAAATGCTTATTCTGTTAGTTCTCATGGAAGATAAGAGACATTTTAAATAAATACGTTTTTTTAAAGGAATCAATTCAATTTCTTCAGTGTTGCTGAGAAGAGTAATTGACTAACTATATATTGGATGCCAAGTATTGAAGAAAATGATTAACTATGAGAAACAGTTTGATGAGCATCAATGTATGTAGTGCTTTGTGTTGGATAAATCATAAAGTGCTGTTAATATTATTCTAAAGCATTCTGCATAAATGAATGCCTTGGATTTCTTATGAACAATGCTTTTCAGCAAAAAAGTCTTGGAGTCTTCAAAATTCAGGTGAGCTATATTTTGTAAAGTCTGGCTACTTGCACTTAATGCATTTTTAAAGACTTGTGCATCATCAGGGCTTGCTGTGTAAGTGTTCTAAAACAGTATATTTAATAGAAATGTACCTATATACCAAGACACACTGATGAATTGAAGCTTGTTAAGTGTCTTGCTCACTTGTTTTTGCCTGCACGTTTCTGGCTGGGAGCTGTGTGCATTTGCTCTGAAACTCTTTGCTTTCTTGACTCCACCTTACTTCATACATGACTTTGCAGACTGGATGGAAAGCTGAAAGTTTCAAATACAATACACGCATAATATACTAATGTTATAATGAGAATGAAACATGAACATGTTTAGTAGAGCCCCACATATACGCTGGTATGCATTATTAAATAATTCATTGACATTCACACACACACACACACACACACACACACACACACACACACACACACACACACACACACACACACACACACTTCCATCCCTATTGCTGAAACATATGGAGAACCAAAAGCTTAATTCAACACTAGAACAGATCTTCACTTACCTACATGCAAACCTACCTCATTCACTCACCAGAGAAACAGTTGAAATTCTGCTGTTCAAAATCTAAGTGATGAGCAATAATTCTGACAAAAAGTGAAAGCAATAAGTAGATTGTGATACTTGTTGGATCACTGACACTGCACTAGTGATGCATTAGGTAATGGTGACAGGCTGTATGTTAAGTTCACTCTTCTATCCAGGGTAGACAATGCACAATTTAGTGACATTGCACTGATTAAGTTTCTTCTTATTATGGCACGTTGCATTGTACAGGGCTAATTGGCATCCCATTGCCCCTTTAAACTGTCTGTGATCTGTAACTAAACCAACATCTATAGCTCAGTATTCATGTCCTGCTGTGTTTGTTTTTACAGACATAAGTGAAAGACTAGAGGAAAGCTGCTTGTAGTAATAATGTTAGAGTGAAAGGAAGAAAGAAGTTAAAACAATCTACAGTGCTTTCAAGGCTCCTCATCTACATTCACTGTTTACAGAAACATAAGGGTCCTAGTGTGCTATTTCGACCTTTATATGATAAGTAAGGTTGGGGATTTTTCAATTTATTATTACAAAACCTAGTTTAGTTTAGTGTGATGATGTATGGATTCAATTTAAAACCATCTTCTATATGAAAAGGCGTAATTGACAAACAGGAACAAAAATAAGAGACATTGTTGACTTTTGCCGAAATAACAGCCTGGCCGTCAATGAGACAGTAATGTTGATAGGAGAAATGAGCTGCATTTTTAAGTTCTAAGGCTGCCCTTTGCCTTTATATATGCTTTATTTGGTTTGCATAGAACATAAAAGGTTAGAACACAATAGAATGGAATAGATATGCAGGTGTAATGTTATCAAAGAGACAGATGCCATAGTGCTAGCATAAATCCAGTGTAATTTAACCTCTTTAGATAGTGTTGTCTTGCAGTTTCAAATCATGCCAAATGTGTTTTCAAAACTGGAAATCTGTTTTTGTCATTGCTTACTGTTTGTTTATATGTATATGTGATTATTATTTACACAAAGAGAATGAACATTTAATAGCACTTTTAATATGTACATGACAAACTGTCATGTTCACTCTCAAAAACAGTGATCTATGTGTCACTTTACCAATCTATGCTTTAGATAGTATGGCATATTAAAGAGTGAAAATTATCATATCTGTGCACTAGTAGAAAGAGCATGTTAAAACAGCCTCACTAAAGAGGGTCTGCCATTAGGCAAAGTACAACAAACTGATAGCTTTAGAAAACTATAATTCAGCAATCTTGTTCTATTGAAACTTTAACATTTCTTTTGGAAAGGTTAGGTATGACCAGGATAATTCAGAAAAACACATACTACCATATCAAACACCATTTCTCTAAATGTACCACTACACAAGATACACGCACACACACCTGACCTTTGGCAGTTGTTTTTACATAAATGAGAAGAAGGAAAAAAAAACTTTACCATGTCTAACATGACTCATCTAAAGTAAACTTGCAATGGATTTCGAGAAAGAGACAAAGATGCTATTATGCAATATCATACATTGGGGCATTGATAGTCTATATCCCTGTATTGATCATTTGTAGCAAAACATACTAAAATATAATAGACTGATTTTGATTCATTAATATATCACAGAATTCCAAGGAAACACTGAAAAAATTCCTTGTCTGTGTTATACCTAGCACCTGCTGGAGATACAGGTATGTCATTTCTCAGAAATCCTCCGCATCAATGTGATGCATAGTTCCTCCCTAACCCAATTCAAGTGTAACTTGGACAATGGGGTGGCGAACATGAAATTCATCCCTTGTTTGGCACCTATGTCTGTAATGGACACAGGCAGTCTGTAATTTGTCTATCTCCTTGGCCTCTGCTTGTAAATATTTCATTTCCCAAGCTCCTGCTTACACTTATCTAGGGTACCAGCACTTGTCAGAGATTGGGAATGCATGGCTAGGCTTATAAATGTCCTAGTGGTCATTTGCCTGGTACACATCTATGGATCTATGAACCTAAAATACATTTTTTGAGTTTCAAGATGGACTTTTCTTTTAAATCCCACTGAAAAGTAATTAAATGTCAGTTGATTGTTTCTGTTTGACTTGCAATGTTTTGATGAATTACCAAATGTATATCTTCCCAAGATAGTTACCATAGTATTTATAACAGAAAAGAATTATATAAAATGTTTCCTATAGAATGTTCTGATAGTTCAGTATGCGTTTTGCTTTCTGCAACAAGATGCAATGAAAAAAATATTTTTGGAATTTCAAATTGAGTTTTCATTTAACTGCCACTGAACAGTAGTTGTGTAGCTATTTACTATTTATGTTCGTTTTTTTTAATTTGTGATATGCTAATAAATGTATGTCTTGCTAGTACTGTTACTCACTACACATGGGGGTGGGTTTGGCATTATGGTTAAGGACTTCATCTCATAGACACAAGGTATAGAGTTTGATTTTGAGTTTAGGTTATTGACTAGCTTTAAAATGGTCCTTCAGGGCAGCTAGCATAGTATTCACCTATTAACCGATCTATGAAAAGTATATATTTGGCAAACTGAAAGTACTTCCAACATAGCAAATCAAAACCAAGAAAGTCTAAAGATATTACTGCTCAATGCTAGAAGTCTAAACAAAAAAACTTCACTCCTTAAAAGCTCTCTTTACCCTAGAGAATGATGACATTTGTGCGGTCACTGAGACATGGTACATGGTTTAAAGCCATGGAGAGCACACCAACAATGCAAGGTTATAATGCCTTCCACACATTTAGGCCAGCTACATCATAGGCAAGAACTAAAGGATGAGGCAACTCTATTTACATCAAAAATAAATATGCTTCAATGCTGGTCAAACAAGACAATGCACTTGAGCTGCTCCATGTTCATATATCCTATACCACTTCCTTTTACACTATAGGTCCCCCTCCATGACCCAGGAAACCCATACCATGTACTTAAACTTATTAGAAACACTAACCTTCCAATCCAATAGCATATTCATGGGTGACTTTAATTACTCCTCTATTAACTGGGAATCCTATACGACACCAAACGTACATGCACAGAGATGCCTGGATTTTGTAAACACAAACTCCCTGGACCAGATCATCAATATGCTAACCAGGGTGCAAGTATATTGGATCTGGTCCTTACTAATATGGGAGACTGCTGCACACCCCCTACTGTAATGCCTTCCCTGGTAAGGTCAGACCACAAAATGGTCTCCTTTGAAGTAAAAATAAAACCTGGACCCCAAGCTAAACTTTGAATATTCATGAACTATTCTAAGGCTAACCTCCTGCTATTAAGTGAGAACCTGGCAAAAGTTTAAGCCCCCATAAACCCTGATAACACTATCTATGCAGAATTGTTCAGAGAAACACTGTGCAAGCACATTGATAGCTGCATAGAGGCAGCTGTACCCAACAGGAAAAAGTACAGAACTAACTAGAAAAAAAAGCCACCCTGGTGGAACCACAAAATCCATAAGCTGTATAACAGGAGGAAGAAAATCATGGCAAAAATTAGGAGGTGCAGCACCCAGAAGGATAAAAGCATTCTCATCAAACTAAACAAACAGCTCAGAGGACAAATAAAATATTCCAAAGCCAAATTTGAGGTACGTTTGTCTTCCCAGGCCAAGGACAACCACAAAGCATTCTTCAGCTATGTCCCCAACCTCAAAGGCAATACACAATTGTGTGGAGTGCTCATTGTAAATGGAGTCACCTATACTGAGCCAGAAGAGATAGCAAACCTCCTGGCTGCTAAATTCAGCTCCAAATTTACCCCTCTCTCCCCCTCAACCTTCCCTCAGCAAATATCATCAACTATATATCCCATAATATCACTAGGGAACAGGTCCTCAATGCTCTCAGTAAGACCAAGAACACTGCATCAATGGGCCCAGACAATATCCCAGGATGTCTTCTAAATAGCATGAAGCAGGGCCTATTAGGGCCTCTGGAATTGTTATTTAACTGTATCCTCCAAACAGGCTTCATTCTTCATGAATGGAAAAAGGCAACAGTCATCCCTCTGCACAAAGGTGGGCCATCTACAGACCCTGGAAACTACAGACTCATAAGTCTCACAAGTCTTATATATAAGGCCATGGAAAGAATTACCATGGAGATGATCAATAGAGATATAGTAAACCTCCAGAAACTGGACCCAACCCAGTTTGGTTTTGTCAAGAGCAGATCATTCCTACTCGACCTGGTGGACTTCTTTGAGAAGGTCATTAAAGCAATGGATGAGGGCAAAATCATTGACACTGCCTACCTTGACCTGGCCAAGGCATTTGACACAATACCCCACTCAGGCATTGTTGACAAACTCAAGAGGTTAGGTGCAAACTTGTATGTCACCCAGTGGATAGCCAGCTGGGTCACAGACAGGACCCAGGAAGTTAGAATTAGGAAGTCCACCTCTGCAAACGAGGCCAGTCACAAGTGGAGTCTCTCAAGGATCAGTCCTTGGACAGCTACTTTTTGGCATTTACTTCTCAGAAGTCAAGGCCAATATCAATGGTCTCTGGCTAACTAAATTTTCAGATGATTGCAAATTAGGGGCTGTCATTGAATCTCACACTGACACAAATGTTCTCCAGTAGGGGCTGATACAGACAAACAACTGATGTCAGAGCCAGGGACTAAAACTAAATGCCAAAAAATGCATAATAGCATCTTTTAGGAAGTCATCAATCCCTGGTAACTATCATATTGACAACACACCCCTTAGAGATGATCCATAGTCAGAGACTTACGGACACACATAGAAAGTAATTTTGTCTTTGACCATCACAGGTATACAGTGGTGAGGAAGTCATTCTATGTTGTGCAACTTATAAACAAAGGTATGGCATTTAAGTCCAAGGAAGTCATTGTTCCCCTGTATTCGGCATTCATCAGACCTACCATTGAGTACAATGCCCCCTTTAGTATGTACCTAACCAGGCATATCCAACAACTGGAATGTCCAAAGAGGTTCCTCACTAAAAGAATATAGTGTGTAAGTAAAATGTCCTATACAGACCACCTGAAGGCTCTATCCCTGAATTCTGTCTCCTACAGGCTTTTGAGAAGAGATCTATGTCCGGCATACAGAGCATTGGCAGACCCCACTTTGATGGACCTCCTGCATATACACAAAACAAACAGCACCAGAATTACCCATTTTAAAGACTTAAACAGTGCCTGTGTCATACATAGGACCTGCTGGAGGGACAGGTATGTATCCCAGAGGCTACCCCGACTATGGAACAGGCTCCCCATCCATGTGAAGCAGAGTTCCTCCCTAATCCAATTTAAGTGTAACTTGGACAGTTCATCCCTAATAGACACAGGTAACCTGTAAATGGTTCATCTCCCAGGCCCATGCTTACACTTATGAAGGGTATCAGAATTTGTCAAAGATTTAGGATGCATGTCTAGGCTTAAAAAGGCCCTTGTGATAGTTAGCCTAGTAAATGTCTATGACCTTATGAAACTATGAACATGCTCACATGCTAGCAACTTGTGCCAGATCTGCTTTCTGCCAATTGCTCAAAAAAGCAGGTGTTCAAACTCCCACTAGGCCTGATCTCTTGTTTGTGCATAGTCCTCCTCTACCAGAACGTAAACTCTAACCCTAAAACTCTCACCCATTTCCCAACCCAAGTCCTCATTCCCTTACCATAAACCTCCACTCTTCCTCCCTATCCCTATAGTGTCTGATTGCTATATGATCTAGAGCTAATCTTTAACACTAAAACTCTATTACCACTTGTTTATGTCTAACATCCCAGATTGCTCCCTAATGTTAAAACTCCCCCTCCTACTCTCTAAGCCTAAAACTTCCTTCCCACTCTCTAAACCTAAACTCCCTAACTGCTAACTAACCCTAAACCCCCCTTCCAATCACTAAACCTCCCACACCCTAAGCCTAAAATTCCCACTCTGACTCCCTAAGTTGAAAATTCTCCACCTCATAGTCCCCAATGGTTGCTTGTCTGAACTTGTATTTGAATTTGAGCAGGAGCCTGTACAAGCTATAAGGCACTTCAGCCCTTGGCTTTGAGACAGGGACTTGAAGCCATGGACTTGAGTTCTTGGATTCCAGATAGTGTTTTTTGAGAAACTGAGACTCTAGAACTTGGATTGCTCCCTGGGTTCCCACAGTATAGTTTACAAAGCATTTTTTTTGTATGGCATATTTTCTGACAAAGGATATTTTTTTGATTCTTGTAGTATGAATTTGCTTTCTTTATTGTAAACTAAAGCTTTTGCTTGAGGAAGTAACAAGTTTGATATTGAACATTTAGATATAATATTTTATAATAAAAGTAAAACTTACATGTGCCTGCTCTCTCCTAATACCTCTGAGTACCTCATCCATAAATATGCATTATTAATAATAATTAGGTTTCCTTGATTTTAACCAGATGTCCTTGATCTTCAGGGTCTTTTGTTGTTATTTGTCTCCTTTCGAAACTGACAGGAATGCTTAACAAATCATAGCAATAACAGAAGAATTACTTCTTCAATTATACTCTTTATTGTACAAATACATTGTCAAAAAACTATATTAGTTCAAAGGTTGAATTGCTCATTTTATATCTATCTCAACTTAGAAAAAACTAATTGTAGTTATTATTTTCAATGGAATGTAATAAAATATTCAAACATAAAATCATTGTTCAAGAATACCCGTTCACAAAATGGAAGAGTCCAGCTGACTCCAGGAAGGGAAAGTAGTTTAATTCATTCACTCTTGTTAGAAATGTAATACAAAAGCAGAACTTAATATATTCACACAGATGTTATATCTGACAAATCCACAGCAACTTTGGCAAGCATGAACAATTATTTATTCATAAGAAAATGATAAGCCCTTTTGTTTCGTACAAAAAGAATCTTTATCAGATAAAAGTATCAGCATCAAAACATCAGCTTTATATACACCTCTTTAAAATGTCAGTCATTGCAAAGGCACACTAAGATACCCTTCCATTTCCATTCATGAAAAATGCCATAAAATTCATTTTTACAGCAAATCTATATAAAATAAAATGTATACATATACATACGTACGTATACACACATTTGTCTTTAAAAACAAATTCCATACATATTCAAATAATCAAATAAATCATCTCTCTAATACTTTAAGTTTTAAAGTACTACTAATTGAGCTGGCCCTTTCAAACCTGGCTAGCATATAGCATTTAAGTGTAGCTGCCAGATCAATTCATGTCTTTCTAATAGTAAAGACCATGCTCCACCCCTTTCATTTAGCTGTAAAGTTTCCAATACTATAAATTTAAAACAATGTCCTTCATTTTCAGCACAGTGTTTAGACAAGGCATTTGCCTTTTTTTAAGTTTACTATCTCTCAAATGTTCATATATACGTGACTTAAGCTTCCTGTCAGTTTTACCTATATTAAAACATGCACAACAACAATGAGGGAGTTTCCAGGACTGGAGAGGGAACACCAGAACCAGGTTTTATAGTTGATAGTACCAGCTATGGATGATGGATATGTTTTACAACATGTTAAAATAACTTTAAATAGTGAGGAAGACTTTAAAATGTATAATTATTCATCAGTATTAATTGATATGATTTGTAGTGATTTATTTGCAACGGGCCTCATATTTATGCCTAGTAAGAATGGTAAGATGAAAGAAATATTAACAACTGAAGCATATGAGCTTAGTTCTTTAAATCAGTTGAATAATGCCTATAGAGCAATAAAAGGGGCCTTGAAGGATTTATTCATTGAGGGAAGTATCTCCATTGAGGAATTAAATTTTTGGATGTCCCTTTTCCTTTTCTTAGGATTTCTACAATGTTTGGGTTGCCTAAGTTGCGGAAAAATATCCACCAGTCACCAATGTGCCCAATAGCAGATGCAAGAGGGTCTATCATGTATTCTATAGCCAAATTTATTGATATTAAGTTGAAGGATTTAGTGATGAATGAACCATCTATTTGTATGGACTCATGGAAATTATTGAATAAAATAAATAGAACTCATTTCAAGACTGATTTTGTTTTCATCACTGTGGATATTAAGGATTTATTTTCTGCAATTTCTTATGATGTAGGAATTGAGTAGTTTTCTGAGTATTTAGTTGAAAAAGGTGTTCCACAAATACAAATTAATGGATTGGAACAATTATTGGAGATGGTTCTGTTTACTAATCATCACATTTGAGAAATAATTTTATATACAAAATGAAGAGGTGGCTATGGGTTCACCATGTGGTGGTGTATAGGCAAATATTGTAATGTTATGTAGGAAGCTCAATTCAAGGTTCCACCAATACTGTCATCTTTATATATATTTCCTGGATGACATGTTTTTTTTTTATTTGGGATGGCCCTAAAGAAGTAATTCTTCAATTTTTTAGATTATATCGATGGTACAGCATCTTTTTTGAAATTCACACATACAATAGGTGAGCAAGAAATTGCATTCCTGGATGTGTTTCTGTTAAAGGATAGAGTGAATGATAGATTTGTTTCCAAGATTTTTAGAAAAAAAACATACTGAAACACTATTTTTCTTAGTGCACACCTCTTTAAGCAAAAGCGAGCTGTAGCGAAGGGTCAAATTGTCAGGGCAGCAAGAATGATTTTGCTTGGACGAATGTGACCTTTTCATGCTACTTAAGTCAGAAGTGACAAACTTCATGACACCCATGCAGACGGGAACTGAAAGTTCAACTGCTGAATCCTACACTAAGGCACTGTACGAGCACATCCACTCATGCATGAATCGTGCCATCCCAAATAGCACCAAAATGCTCTCATCCAAAAAAAGGAAGCCAATCTGGTGGTCCCCTGCCATAAACAAACTTTACAACAAAAGGAAGAAACTTTTGCAGAAAAGAGGAAAATCCCAGGATGCAAAAAACTCCCTTACTAGCCTCAGTAAGAAACTGAGATGCCTCATAAAATCCTCCAAAGCTAGTTACGAAAATAAAATTGCCAAAGATTCCAAAGACAACCACAAAGCATTCTATAACTATGTCAAGAATCTAAATGGCAATCCTTAGATCTGCTCTGAGCTAAAACAGAATGGCATTAAATATACTGATCCGAAGGATATTGCCAATATCCTGGCAGATCGATTCAGTGCCAACTTCACCCCCTCTCACCCCCTAAATGGCCCATCTCAATACCGGAAGATTGCCAAATTCCAGTAATAACGGCCACACAGGTACAAAACGCACTCTCTAAAGCCAAGAATACAGCATCCATGGGACCAGATGACATCCCGGGCTGTGTACTACATGAACTACAATATGAACTGGCACCTCACTTAAGTGTCATGTTTAATAATAGCCTCACCTCAGGTTTCGTGCCCACTGAGTGGCGCAGAGCTACAGTTATCCCAATCCACAAGGGGATCCACCTTGGATCCTGGAAACTACTGTCCCATCAGTCTGACAAGCCTTATCTGCAAGGCCATGGAGCGTATTATCATGGAACTTATAAACAAAGACATTGGCAACCTTCAAACACTGGACCCCACCCAGTTTGGGTTTGTGAAGGGCCGATCTTGTCTCCTGAACCTGATTGACTTCTTTGAATCAGTCTCCAGAGCCATGGACAAGGGTAAGGTGGTCCACACAGCCTATCTAGACCTTGCCAAGGCCTTTGACACCATCCCCACTCTAGAATCATAGATAAACTTACTAAGTTGGGCATTAATCCCTATGTCACCCAATGGGTTGCTAAATGGCTTACTGATAGAACCCACACTGTAAAAGTAGCCGACTCCAAATCCAGCTCCAGACAAGTGACAAGTGGAGTACCTCAGGGTTTAGTCCTGGGGCGCTCTTGTTTGGCATCTACTTCTCTGAAGTACAGGTCAACACTAAGGGACTCTGGCTAACAAAGTTTGCAGATGACTGCAAACTGGGAGCCATTATTGAATCCCCAAATGATGTGGATACTCTACAAAAGGGCCTTACAGAAACAGATGCTTGGTGCCAGAGCCATGGGCTCAAGCTCAATGCCAAGAAATGTATTGTTATCCCTTTGGGAAAAACATGTATCCATGAATTACCATATAGGTGGCAGTACACTAAACACAGAAAGTGTGATAAGAGACTTAGGGACACAGGTGGACAGTGGTCTCACCTTCGATAACCACATCGCCACAACAGTCAGGAAATCCTTCTATGTGGCACACCTCATCACGAAGGGCTTTTCATCCAGAAAAAGGAGGTCATTGTCCCACTGTACTCATCCCTCATTAGACCCATTATAGAATACAACGCCCCATTTGGTATGTACCTCTCAAGACATCTGCAACAACTGGAAAGGCCTCAGAAATACCTCACTAAAAGAATCACAGGCCTAAAGCAGATGCCCACGCTGACCGCCTTAAAAACTCCAGCTATACTCTGTGCATATTGTCTACTCAGAGGCAATCTCTGCTTAACATACAAGGCCATGTCAAACCCAGAGCTGTTGGACATGCTACACTTAAAGAAATCCCAATCCCTCAGAGCTACACACTCCAGGGATCTAAACCTTGTCATCACAATAAACAAAACATGCTGGAGGGATAGGTTCCTGACCCAGAGACTCCCCAGACTCTGGAATAGATTGCCCATACATGTCAAGCAGAGTGCCTCTTTGGACCTCTTCAAGAGGAACCTTGACGATTGGATGGGAGAAAGGAAATTCACCCCAGGGATCACGTCAGTCGCCCTGCTAGACAGGGGTCCAGGAAAGTAAATAATGTGGGAAGAAATAGCCAGGGAATTGTTATGGCTAGGCTTGTATAGGCCCTAGGGCTGATAGCCTAGTACCGACCTATGAACCTATGAACCTATGAACCTTAACCGTGGCTATCCCTGCTCCCTAATAGATGAGAGTATGCTGGAGGTCCTAAATAAAAAAGAAAGGGGACATTTTTTACCCATTGTAAGAGAGGTACCAGTTTATTCAAATGATGTAAGTCCTACTGGCCTGGAGGGAATTTTGTCAACTGATAACATGGATTTAGTCCCTTTGGGCAGTTTTGGTAATAATGAAAAAAGTACATATGTGAAGTATAAGTATAATAAGAATTTTTTCATCACCACATTTTATGTTAATAGTATGCAAATAACACAAGCGATGAGAGTGTGTTGAGCAGATGGAAAGAGTACTTTGAGGGGCTGATGAATGAAGAGAATGAGAGGGAGAGAAGGTTGGATGATGTGCGGATAGTGAATCATGAAGTGCAGTGGATTAGCAAGGAGGAAATAAGGATAGCTATGAAGAGGATGAAGAATGGAAAGGCTGTTGGTCCAGATGACATACCTGTGGAAGCATGGAGGTGTTTAGTTGAAATGGCAGTGGAGTTTTTAACCAGATTGTTTAATGAAATCTTAGAAAGAGAGAGGATGCCTGAGGAATGGAGAAAAGTGTTTTGGTACTGATTTTTAAGAATAAGGGTGATGTGCAGAACTGTAGTAACTACAGAGGGATTAAATTGATCAGTTACAGCATGACGTTATGAGAAAGAGTAGTGGAAGCTAGGTTAAGAAGGGAGGTGATGATTAGTGATCAGCAGTATGGTATCATGCCAGGAAAGAGCACTACAGATGCGATGTTTGCTCTGAGACTGTTGATGGAGAAGTACAGAGAAGGTCAGAAGGAGTTGCATTGTGTCTTTGTGGACTTAGAGAAAGCATATGACAGGGTGCCTGGAGAGGGGTTGTGGTATTGTATGAGGAAGTTGGGAGTGTCAGAGAAGTATGTAAGAGTGGTACAGGATATGTACAAGGGTAGTGTGACAGCGGTGAGGTCTGCGGTGGGAGTGATGGATGCGTTTAGGGTGGAAGTGGGGTTACATTAAGGATCAGCTCTGAGCCCTTTCTTATTTGCAATGGTGATGGACAGGTTGACAGATGAGATCAGACAAGAGTCCCCTGGACTATGATGTTTGCAGATGACATTGTGATCTGTAGTGAGAGTAGGGAACAGGAGGAGGAGACCATAGAGAGGTGGAGATATGCTCTAGAGAGAAGAGGAATGAAGGTCAGCAAGACTAAGACAGAATATATGTGTGTGAATGAGAGGGAGGATAGAGGAATGGTGAGGATGCAGGGAGTAGAGGTGGCGAAGGTGAATGAGTTTAAATACTTGGGATCAACAGTTCAGAGTAATGTTGAGTGTGGAATAGAGGTGAAGAAGAGAGTCCAGGCAGGATGGAGTGGGTGGAGAAGAGTGTCAGGAGTGATTTGTGACAGACGAGTACCAGTAAGAGTGAAAGAGAAGGTCTATAAGAGGGTAGTGAGACCAGCTATGTTAGATGGGTTGGAGACAGTGGCCATGACAAAAAGGCAGGAGTCAGAGCTGGATGTGGCAGAGTTAAAGATGCTAAGATTTGCAATGGGTGTGACGAGGGTGGACAGGATTAGGAATAAGTATATTAGTGGGTCATCCCAGGTTGTAAGGTTTAGAAACAAAGCCAGAGAATCAAGATTACATTGGTTTGGACATGTGCTGAGGAGGGATGCAGAGTATATTGGGAAAAACAGAACAACCAGGAACCAGAAGACCACCAAAAAAATCAAAAAGGAGAACGAAGTCCAAGCCGAAAAAATAATTTATTGCAAACGAACACCAAACACAACAATTTACCTAGGTTTCGTCCTTACACACGGACATCTTCAGAATAATAAAGCCTGCATAAAGCCACTCATTATATAAGAAAAATTACACACATAACAATTTAATTAATTACAATAATTGGACACCAATCTATTAACTATTGAAATAGTTTCTATATAATGTTCCCAATACAAACATATTAAAATACATAATACTAAACTGTAATACAAACAAAAAGGAATAAAAACACCCCCAAAAAAACATGTTATAAAATTGAAAAGTAAATGCTGAATGTACAACACCAAATACGTTAATTAATAATGTATGTACGTGTATATAAATGTATTAACCCTTACCCATGATGTGTTTAAGCTTAAGCACGGGCTTGATGGTGCAATAATCATTAAGACCAGGGAAATTTTGTGTATTCAATCTTATTTTCCATTTTAATTCACTTAAATCCAAGTGTACATTTAAAATCCTACCCTGTTGGTCACAATTAATCTGTTGTAAGACACAAAATTTAAAAGAGTGTCCAGTGTGACCAACAATATGTCTAGCTAAAGCATTGGTAGTCTTAAGATGTTTAATATCTAAAAGATGTTCCCTAATCCTCTCCCTAAAAAGCCTACACATTTTGCCCACATAAAAGGCCATACAATCTTGGCATTTGGCAAGATAGACCACATTCTTGGTATAACAATCAAAGTGTCCCATGATAAAAATGTGGTAATCATTCACAACTAAATTACGACCTGTCAGTAAAATGTGGGAACATATGGAGCACCTTCCACATTTGAAATTACCAAGGACCCTACTTGTGGAAACACCTTTGGAAAGGGGACATCTTTCAAAAATGTCTTTAAATGATAAATCTTTCCTATAAATAAATCTAGGTATCCTATCAAATTTGGGTCCAACATTTTTATCCAATTGTAAAATGCCCCAGTTCTTACCAACCATCCGTGTAATCCAATCAGAATCCCCATTATAGGTCAAAATCAACATTAATGGTGAATTCCCTAAAAGGTGTGGTGTAGCGGGCACTACACAAGATATGATGGCACTATCAGAATTGAGAATAGACTTGTAAAAACCACTGTCCCTTTTGTTTTTTACCTCATTAAACCATTCCAAACATAATTTTTTAGGATAACCTCTATTCAAAAATAAAGAAATCATAAAATTTAATTCATCCACAAATTCTTTTTCATCACTAACCATCCTGGCTGCTCTGACTATTTGGCCTTTGACAATAGCCCTTTTCTGATGGTTAGGATGCCAACTGTTGTAGTGGAGGTAAGAGTTCGAAAAAGTAGATTTCCTATAAATGTTAGATTTAATCTTACCATGTGCCATATCAATAGTAAGTCTAACATCCAAATACGTAATAGTATCTGAATTATATTCATGCCTGAACTTTAAAAACCATACAGTATTATTGATATATTCAATGAAGGCATCCAGGATGACCAAATCCCCCTCCCAGATAATGAAAATATCATCCAAATATCGTGTGCATGTTTTAATATACTTACTAAATTCACTAGTGAATAGAAAATGTTCCTCCCAATATGCCATAATGTAATTGGCATATATAGGGGCACATGCAGCCCCCATAGCCACACCAGTACACTGCCTAAAATAGTGCCCTTCAAAGAATAAAAAATTATTATGCAGAACTACTTCCATTAATTTAACAAAAACGTTAATTTGATCTTACTCAAATATGCCTGTCACTGCCAACTGGTGTTCTAACCATCTTAATCCAATATCATGTGGAATGACCATAAACAGGTTGCAAACATCGATGGTAAGGAAAGTGATGTTGTCATTAAATGTAAAGGCCTTCACGTTCTCTAAAAAATTCCAAGAATCCTTGGTAATATATGGAAAACTCCTCAGACCTGTTTTCATATGATGATCTAAAAATTGACTAATAAAACAAGTTTTACTTCTCTTGCCATCAACAGTAGGTCTGAATTGAACATTATCCAACCTTTTATGGATCTTCGGTATACCAAAGATGCCACTAACCACTGGATGTGGGGTACTCATGAATTCATACTCAACTTCAGTCAATTCACCCTGAAACAACATGTCTTCTAACAAAATATCCAGTTTGCGATAAGCAATATTAATTTCATTGATACTGGTTTCTGCATAATTATCCTCCATAAGCATTGACATCATAATGCTGACAAAATCATTATTTTCCACTATAACCACTGCATTGCCTTTATCAGGCTTCATTATACATATATTTTTCATCTTAACTAAGGTATCCATCAATTCATACTCTTCATCTGTCATATCAAAGTATGATTGTCTTGTTCGCTGTTTATAATATTCCCTGGTATCTAATTCACACATTTTTTCAAATATGGCTATCATGGGATTCAAGGGTGGATTAAATGTGCTTGGTTTTGACAAAAGGCCTTGTTTATCAATTGTATTAGTTGTGTTAGCAACATCAAAATGTACCCTTAAATTCATTTTACGTGTAAATAATTTTAAATCAATAAGTGTATCAACCAAATTGCCTGTTCTACATGGAACAAAGGTATAACTCTTAGAAAAAAAGATTAACATACTCAGTACTCATACTAAAAGAAACATTAGAATAATTGTATAGTTTAAAATCATGCACACTGTTTTCCATAATAATAGGATTACTTAAAATACCGTACTGTAACTGGTCAAAAATATTCCCCTCCAAAATAGACTCACCCATCTCCACAGTGTTGTCTACACTATTGCTAACCACATTGTTGCATGTAATAGTCCTAGAACTGCCTATATGCTGTTCAAAATCCTGTTCAATGTTAACACACATCCCAAAAATAACATTATCTTGCATTACATTTGTATTACCTTCTTCAATTGGTGTTAACATAGCAAAAGACCGCTTTGGGTCATTAGAACAACTAACATCCGTTCGATTAAAAACATTAGTACACCTGTTAAAACTAGAGTCAACATTAGCCCCAAAATAAAGAGCTTCATCAAGTGTAGATTCAAGACAGGCTGACTTACTAAAACGTTCAGTCATAACAGTGTGCGTACTTAAATTTAACAAATTACCATCCCGACCACTACAGGCATTACTGTTTGCAAATACCTTCAGTTCGTCTGAATAACTTGAACTAAAAAGTTCCGAAGGAACGGCAGACCAGTCATCAAAAGCATGCCGATTATTCAGCGAAAAAAACCCACTCTAATGTCAACATCTTTTTCCCCCACCACAAAATGAGAAATATTGTTCACCTTCGTGACTTCCAACTTCCATTCTGGAAATTGTTGGTGGGGTATCTCACTTTTGGTCGAGCCCCTAAACGACCGTACTCTCTCTCCTCATATGGTGGTTCCTTTTTCTGAATCCTCTCCATAAGGACGAAACCTAGGTAAATCGTTGTGTTTGGTGTTTGTTTGCAATAAATTATTTTTTCGGCTTGGACTTTGTTCTCCTTTTTGATTTTTTGGTGGTCTTCTGGTTCCTGGTTGTTCTGTGTTTCATACAATGGAGAATGTTGCTTCCTCAGCTGATATTTTGGATTTACTGCAACAAATCAGTGAGCAGTTGAAGGAACATTCTGCTCAAATTAAATTGTTAATAGAGAAACAGTCTTCTGGTTCAACTTCACAGCCATTTGGCAGTTTGGGTATGCCGCTGACTCAAGCCACGCCAACCTCACCTATCCTAGTTAATTCAAATACGCTTAATACTGTAAGTAGTTCCAATAGAAGTTCTATTGTTTTGCGATCTGATCTTGGAAAAGGTGATTGTGTGCGCTGGAAAAACTATAATTTTAGCTTTAAGGTCGATAGTAATCCTAATGACAATTCTAGGACTAAGAATAATCAGACTTTGGCTGAACAATTAAGGCTGTTTGAAGCTGTTATTTAAATTAAGAAGAACTCAATTAGAAAACAGCTATTTGTGCAGGAACATTGAATTTGGACTGGTGCCCAAGGGCTTACGTGTGTGGAGATACCCGAATGGGATTGATGGTAACACTGAAATGATTAATGAATTACATGCTCTTTTCAATAAAACAGGGTTAGGAATTATGGATATTATGGTTAAATTTAACAAACAGAAAATTGATGCTTACTTTGCAGATCTTGAGTCTATTAATGATGGTATTGTTAAAGACTTGCTGTTTGATCAGTATTATACCAACTACATCAACATTTTAAATGATGTTAATCGTAGTTCTGAGGTTATTTACCAAAAGAAACTACAAAAAATTCAACGGGACATTAAAGTATACGAGGCGGGCACATTGTATCTACAATCTAAGGGTGTTGCTCGTACACATGGCAACCGGGAGGAATCAACCAATCAGGAGGCAGAATATGATGAGACCATGACGTCGGATAAGCAGGCAGCTGATAAAAATTCAAACACTAGTGCCGTGAGCCCTTTAGCAGAGGGTTTAAGGCATTCAGAGAGGATTCGGAACAAGGAACCACCATACAAGGAGAGAGAGTGTACAGTCATTTAGGGGCTCGACCAAAAGCGAGATACTCCACCAACAATTTCAAGAATGGAAGTTGGAAGTCACGAAGGTGAACAATATTTCTCATTCTGTTGTGGGGGAAAAAGATGTTGACATTAGAGTGCGGGTTTTTTCGCTGAATAATCGGCATGCTTTTGATGACTGGTCTGCCTTTCCTTCGGAACTTTTTAGTTCAAGTTATTCAGATGAACTGAAGGTATTTGCAAACAGTAATGCCGGTAGTGGTCGTGATGGTAATTTGTTAAATTTAAGTACGCACACTGTTATGACTGAAAGTTTTAGTAAGTCTGCCTGTCTTAAATCTACACTTGATGAAGCCCTTTATTTTGGGGCTAATGTTGACTCTAATTTTAACAGGTGTACTAATGTTTTTAATCGAACGGACGCTAGTTGTTCTAATGACCCAGAGTGGTCTTTTGCTATGTTAACACCAATTGAAGAAGGTGATACAAATGTAATGCAAGATAATGGTATTTTTGGGATGTGTGTTAACATTGAACAGAATTTTGAACAGCATATAGGCAATTCTAGGACTATTACATGCAACAATGTGGTTATCAATAGTGTAGACAACACTGTGGAGATGGGTGCGTCTATTTTAGAGGGGGATATTTTTGACCAGTTACAGTATGATATTTTAAGTAATCCTATTATTATGGAAAACAGTGCGCATGATTTTAAACTATACAATTATTCTAATGTTTCTTTTAGTACTGAGTATGTTAATCTTTTTTCTAAGGGTTATACCTTTGTTCCATGTAGAACAGGCAACTTGGTTGATACACTTATTGATTTAACATTATTTACACGTAAAATGAATTTAAGGGTACATTTTGATGTTGCTAACACAACTAATACAATTGATAAACAAGGCCTTTTGTCAAAACCAAGCACATTTAATCCACCCTTGAATCCCATGATAGCCATATTTGAAAAAATGTGTGAATTAGATATCAGGGAACATTATAAACAGCGAACAAGACAATCATACTTTAATATGACAGATGAAGAGTATGAATTGATAGATACCTTAGTTATGATGAAAAATATATGTATAATGAAGCCTGATAAAGGCAATGGGGTGGTTATAGTGGAAAATAATGATTATGTCAGCATTATGATGTCTATGCTTATGGAGGATAATTATGCAGAAACCAGTATCAATGAAATTAATATTGCTTATCGCAAACTGGATCTTTTGTTAGAAGACATGTTGTTTCAGGGTGAATTGACTGAAGTTGAGTATGAATTCATGAGTACCCCACATCCAGTGGTTAGTGGCATCTTTGGTATACCGAAAATCCATAAAGGGTTGGATAATGTTCAATACAGACCTACTGTTGACGGCAAGAGAAGTAAAACTTGTTTTATTAGTCAATTTTTAGATCATCATATGAAAACAGGTCTGAGTTTTCCATATATTACCAAGGATTCTTGGAATTTTTTAGAGAAAGTGAAGGCCTTTAAATTTAATGATAACATCACTTTCCTTACCATCGATGTTTGCAACCTGTTTAAGGTCATTCCACATGATATTGGATTAACATGGTTAGAACACCAGTTGGCAGCGACAGGCATATTTGAGCAAGATCAAATTAACATTTTTGTTAAATTAATGGAAGTGGTTCTGCATAATACTTTTTTATTCTTTGAAGGGCACTATTTTAGGCAGTGTACTGGTGTGGCTATGGGGGCTGCATGTGCCCCTTTATATGCCAATTACATTATGGCATATTAGGAGGAACATTTTCTATTCACTAGTGAATTTAGTAAGTATATTAAAACATACACACGATATTTGGATGATATTTTCATTATTTGGGAGGGGGATTTGGTCATCCTGGATGCCTTCATTGAATATATCAATAATACTGTATGGTTTTTAACGTTTGGGTATGAATATAATTCAGATACTATTACGTATTTGGATGTTAGACGTACTATTGATAGGGCACATGGTAAGATTAAATCTAACATTTATAGGAAATCTACTTTTTCAAACTCATACCTCCAGTACAACAGTTGGCATCCTAACCATCAGAAAAGGGTTATTGTCAAAGGCCAAATGGTCAGAGCAGCCAGGATAGTTAGTGATGAAAAAGAATTTGTGGATGAATTAAATTTTATGATTTCTTTATTTTTGAATAGAGGTTATCCTAAAAATTTATGTTTGGAATTGTTTAATGAGGTCAAAAACAAAAGGGACAGTGGTTTTTACAAGTCTATTCTCAATTCTGATAGTGCCATCATATCTTGTGTAGTGCCCGCTACACCACACCTTTTAGGGAATTCACCATTAATGTTTATTTTGACCTATAATGGGGATTCTGATTGGATTACATGGATGGTTGGTAAGAACTGGGGCATTTTACAATTGGATAAAAATGTTGGACCCAAATTTGATAAGATACCTAGATTTATTTATAGGAAAGATTTATCATTTAAAGACATTTTTGAAAGATGTCCCCTTTCCAAAGGTGTTTCCACAAGTAGGGTCCTTGGTAATTTCAAATGTGGAAGATGCTTCATATGTTCACACATTTTACTGACAGGTCATAATTTAGTTGTGAATGATTACCACATTTTTATCATGGGACACTTTGATTGTTATACCAAGAATTTGGTCTATCTTGCCAAATGCCAAGATTGTATGGCCTTTTATGTGGGCAAAACGTGTAGGTTTTTTAGGGAGAGGATTAGGGAACATCTTTTAGATATTAAACATCTTAAGACTACCAATGCTTTAGCTAGACATATTGTTGGTCACACTGGACACGCTTTTAAATTTTATGTCTTACAACAGATTAATTGTGACCAACAGGGTAGGATTTTAGATGTACACTTGGATTTAAGTGAATTAAAATGGCAAATAAGATTGAATGCACAAAATTTCCCCTGGTCTTAATGATTATTGCACATAAAGCCTGTGCTTAAGCTTAAACACATCACGGGTAAGGGTTAATACATTTATATACACGTACATATATAATTAATTAACGTATTTGGTGTTGTACATTCAGCATTTACTTTTCAATTTTATAAAAATTTTTTTTGGGGGGGGGGTTTATTCCTTATTGTTTGTATTGCAGTTTAGTATTAGGTATTTTAATATCTTTGTATTGGGAATATTATATAGAAACTACTTCAATAGTTAATAGATTGTTGTCCAATTATTGTAATTAATTAAATTGTTATGTGTGTAATTTTTCTTATATAATGAGTGGCTTTATGCAGGCTTTAGTATTCTGAAGAAGTCCGTGTGTAAGGACGAAACCTAGGTAAATCTTTGTGTTTGGTGTTCATTTGCAATAAATTCTTTTTTTGGCTTGGACTTCGTTCTCCTTTTTGATTTTTTTTTATATTGGGAAAAAGATGCTAAGGATGAAGCTCCCAGGTAACCGGAAAAGAGGAAGGCCTAAGATAAGGTTTATGGATGTGGTGAGAGAGGACATGCAGGTGGTTAGTGTGACAGAGCAGGATGCAGAGGACAGGAAGAAATGGAAACAGATGATCCGCTGAGGCAACCCCTAATCAGAGCAGCCGAAAGAAGAAGAAGAAGTAGGCAAATAACTAATATAGCGATAAAAAATTTGGGAAATCTTAAAATTTGATTATGATTTAAGGGATCTTATTAACGAAAAACCTATTATTGTTTACAGGAAAGGGATGAAACTGAAAAATGTGTTTGAGAAACAGGTAGTTTCATGGACCACTGGTTCTATGAAAAAGTGTGTTTTTGCTCATGTTGTTTGTGAGTAACAGAGGCTTCAGAGGTAACCATTAATGGGTATAAGGTGAAACTGTGAGTAAAATATTCTTGTTTGTCATTGATGGTTGTGTATTGTGGCCTATGCTGTTGCTGGGCATGTTTTTATATAGGTAAAACTGACAGGAAGCTTAAGTCACATATATATAGGTTCATAGGTTCATAGGTTCATACTAGGCTATCTGCCCTAGGGCATTTATAAGCCTAGCCAGAATGTGTTTGGCTTTCGCCACCCATTTTAAATTTATTTTGCTATGCCCTTTTTCGAGGTTAGTATACTGTGCCTCTATCTAACAGTGACACAGAAGTGATACCCGGGGTAAACCTACGATCTCCCATCCACTCATCAAGATTCCTCTTGAAGAGAGTCAATGAGGGACTCTGCCTAACCTGACTGGGATTTTATTCCAGAGTGAAGGGAGCCTCTGGTTATGAATCTGTCCTCCAGCATGTCCTATTTATTTCAGTGCTGAGGTTCAAGTCTCGAGCGCGAGCTCGATGGGATTTGATTTTCTGAGGTGCAGCATGTCCATTAATTCCGGGTTGGACATGGCTTTATACGCCAGGCACAGATCGCCTCTGAACAGGCGGTATGCCACTGAGTAGACCTGGAGTTTCTTTAACCAGGCAGCATATGGCATCTGTTTGAGCCCTTTGATCCTGTTGGTGAGGTACTTTTGGGGTCTTTCCAGTTGCTGCAGGTGTCTGGTAAGGTACATCCCAAAAGGGGCATTGTACTCAATTATGGGCCTGATGAGGGATGAGTAAAGAGGCATGATGACCTCCCTGATCTAGATGTCAATCCCTTCATGATTAGGTGGGCTATATAAAATGTTTTTCTAACCACTTTGGCCACGTATTTGTCAAATGAGAGATTGTTATCAACTTGGGTCCCCAGGTCCCTAATGACTTCTTCTGTACTTAATGGATTACCACCTATGTGGTAATTTGTGGGCACTTTGTTTTGCCAAAGGGATGACTATACACTTTTTGGCATTTAGCTTGAGGCCATGGCACTGGCACCAGTTGTCTGTTTCTATGAGGCCCTTTTGGAGGATGCTTGTGTCGGCTGGAGAGTCGACATGGCACCCAGTTTGCAGTCATTGCGAACTTGGTCAGCCACAGTCCTTCCGTGTTGGCCTGTACCTCCGAGAAATATATACCTAACAAGAGAGGTCCCAGGACTGAGCCTTGTGGGACACCACTTGTAACTGGTTTGGAGTCTGACATGGCTCCAGCAATTCTAACCATGTGGGTTCTGTCCTTGAGCCAGTTTGCAATCCATCTAGTGACATAGGGGTTTATATTTAAGCTGGTGAGCTTATCTATAATGCCCGAGTGGGGTATTGTATCGAAGGCTTTGCGAGGTCCAGGTAGGCTGTGTGGACCACCTTCCCTCACAATGGCCATGGTGACTGTTTCAAAGAAATCAACCAGGTTTAAGAGGCAGGATCTGCCCTTAACAAAGCCGAACTGGGTAGGATCCAGTGTTTGTAGGTCCCCAATATCTTTATTTATGAGGTCCATGATGATCCTTTCCATAGCTTTGCAGACCAAGCCAGTCAGGCTTATGGGGCGATAGTTTCCAGGATCCGCTGAGGCACCACCTTTATGGAGAGGGACCACTGTTGCTGTACGCCACTCTTTGGGCACATATCCTGTAGTAAGGCTGAGATTGAACAGTAGTTTTATGTTTGGGTTTAGCTCTTCTTTGAGTTCATGTAGGACGAGTCGGGACACCATCTGGTCCCATTGATGCTGTGTTTTTGCTTTGGAGAGGGCGGCTCTTACCTGAGCATCTGAGATGTCAGGGGGGCAGCACTCTGTTGGCATAGATATTTGCCCTTTGGTGGGGAGGGGGAGTTTGCGCTGAACCTGTCAACTAGGATGTTGGCAATGTCTGTGGGTTCGGTGTATTTTTTGTCATTTTGGACTAATTCTGAGCATATCTGGGAATTACACCCAGGTTCCTAACATAACTAAAGAAAGCCTTGTGATTATCCTTAGTGTCCTGTGCAATTTTTCTCTCAAGCTGGCCTTAGACAATTTTATGTGTGCCCGTAGTTTTTGCTAATACTGATCAGTGATGCCTTCCCTTTTGGGATTTTGCTTTATCATTTAGTAGCTTCCTCCTTCTATTGTATAGTTTGTTTATGGCTGGGGTCCACCAGACAGGACGTCTGCCTTTGGAGGATTGGGTCTTGGTTTTATTTGGGATCGTGATGATCCATGCATTCCTGAAGGTGTTCATAGAATGTGTTTATAAAGGATTCTGCGGTCTGGGCTGTATTTTCCACAGGCCCGGGGCTTTGAAGGATTCCACCTCAGTTTTGAGGAGTGTAAAATTTGCTTTAGAGAAGTTTTTCACTGTGGTTTTCTGGGCAGGGGTGGGGTCGGGATGTGAATATCCAGTGAGATTAGTTTATGGTCTGATCTTACCAGTGAGGGATACACTTCTGGTCTGGAGCATAGAGTCCCCATGTTGGTGATGATCAGGTCCAGTATGTTTTCCCTCTTGTGGGAGTGGTAACAAGTTGTTCCATAGCATTTGAGTTTATAAATTCTAGGAACCTTTGGGCTAGGGTGTTGGAGCTAGAGTAATGCTCCCAGTCTATGTTTGGGTAGTTGAAGTCGCCCAATATAATGGTGTTTGGAGAGACCTTCATATTTTCCAGTGTTCTCAGGAAGGCCGAGTGGGGTTCCTGGGTTTGGGAGGGTGGTCTGTAGCAGGCTATAAACTGGAAGGCAGTTTTACCCACTGTTAGTTGCACATGGATAGTCTCTGATGCTTCGTGCTTTGCCACCAACCTGGAGGTGTGGGTATCTTTGATGAATATCGATACTCCCTCCTTTGTGGTTCAGTCCAAGTTTTAAATAAAAGCATGGTATGAGGTATAACCTGGTAGTGCTGGGGTGCTCTCGGGAGCCCTGAACCAGGTTTCTGTTACTGCACAGATATCGATGTTCTCCATGCTAAGGAGAGTTTTGAGTGCGTGCATCTTGAGGTTTAGACTTCTGGCGTTGAGTAGCATTACTCTTAGTTTCTTATCCCTTGTGATACCTATGGAGGTGGGTTTGTCTTTTGAGCCTTGTTTAAAAAAGGCACTATGGGGGTGAACATTTGAGAGATATTAAACTTAAAAAAGAGGCAAATGTCCTGTCAAAACATTGTGCAGAAAATATAGGACATTGTTTTTAATTTATAGTATTGGAAACTTTACAGTTAAAAGAAAGGGGTGGAGTACGGTCTTTACTATTAGAAAGACGTGAATTGATCTGGCAGCTACATTTAAATGCTATATGATGGCCAGGTTTGAAGTGACAGGGTTCAATTAGTAGTATTTTAAAACTTAAAGCACTGGAGAGATGATTTATTTGATTATTTGAATATATATGGAATTTATTTTAAAGACAAATGTGCATATAAGTACATGTATATATTTTGATTTATGTAGATTTGCTGTAAAAAATGAATTCAATCTTATTTTTCATCATTAATGGAATTGGGGGGTGTGTCTTAGTGTTCCTTAATGATAATTCACATTTTAAAGGGGTGTATGTAAAGCTGAAGTTTTGGTGCCGATATTTTTTATCTAATGAAGTTTCTTTTTGTATGAAACAAAAGTGCTTACCATTTTTTATGAATAAATAATTGTGCTTGCCAAGGTTGCAATGGATTTATTCAGATATAACATCTGTGTGGAAATATTAAGCTACATTTTGAAGTCCATTTCTAATAAGAGTGACTGAATTAAACTACTTTCCCTTACTGGAGGTAGCTGGATTCTTCCATTTTTTGAATGGGTATTCTTGTTTGTTGTTTTTTCTACTTTTTTAGTTTGAAGGTGGATATGTTGACCGCTTCGCTTGTGGAAGGGTCCCAAAATATATTTTCACAGGATTTTGGGAATTCAATTGATTATGTGACTTTGTTGATTCAATGATTATCCTAGTGTCTACATTGAGCAAAGCATACACCCCTCTATTTCACCAGAAAATAGTTCTTTCATACCACAGAATAGGAATGAAGTGAGCAAGAGTGTTTCTTCACAAGTGAATATGAAGAATTCGGAGTTGCACAGACATTTGGCAAATATTCCACCATTGAGTTGTGAACAGGTCAGTAATGAACAAAAAATACCATTAACTGAAAGAACTGCTCATCAAAATGCTGTATTTGTCTTACATAAATGGTTGTGTCAATATGCATTGTTGTCTGACCAATGTATAATGGGTGCTAATGATTTCTCAGACAAACTTTCTAAACTGGATTATTTATTGTTAAAAAAAATAAAAAAAAATTGTAGTTAGGTAGTGCATATTTTTTGGAATGTATTACACTGAATATTGTACCTAAAGGTTTGTGCGTTTGGCGCTTTCCTACTGGTTTAGTAGTGGGTTTGTTTCATAAAGAATTGTTAGATTTATTTGATAAGCAAGGGATTAAATATATGCACTTAATGGTCAAACACAATGAATTACTAATCGATGCACTGACTAGTCGCGTGACTCAGCTGAATAATATGATTGTGCAAAGTTCTCAGTTTAAAACTAATGAATATGAGTATACCCATATGTTTAAGAGCATAGAACAACTGAATATAATTAAAAATAGGAAAATAAAGAAATTAGTAAGAGATCAGAAAGCATATAAAGAGAAAAATGTTTAACCCTTTCTCCTAATTCATAGGAATGGGGGATAGATATGATGTTTCCGGGCCTAATACATCTAGGGCAAATGATGAGGAGAGGGAACTTGTAACTGATGTGGATGATGACGATTTTTTAGAGACAGAGGAACAACCTCTTCCCAGACGTTCTGAAGGTATAGATTCATAGGTGCATACTAGTCTAATGACCCTGGATCCTTTACAAGCCTAGCCCATAGAAGTGCCCTGGCATCATGCCGGCAAACATTAGCTCTCAGTGCCTCTATCAAGTAGAGCCACTGGAGTGATCCCCCTGGGTGATCTTTTTATTTCCATCCACTCATCAAGATTTCTCTTGAAGAGGCCCAGTGAAGTGATCTGCTTGACATGTATGGGAAGTCTATTCCAGAGCATGGGCAGTCTCTGGGTTATGAACCTGTCCCTCCAGCATGTTCTGTTGATTGCGGTAATGAGGTTAAGGTCTCTGGAGTATGTGGTATGGAGAGATTGAGATTTCTTTAGATGTAGCATTTCTAACAGAGCTGGGTCAGACATGGCTTTGTAAGTCAAGCAGAGATCCCCTCTTAGTACATGATATAAGACAGAGAATAGCTGGAGCTTTTTCAGTCTGTCCATGTAGGACATGTGTATAAGGCCTAGGATCCCCTTTGTGAGGTACTTTTGTGGCCTTTCCAGCTGTTGTATGTGTCTAGTGAGGTACATGCCAAATGGGACATTAAACTCAATGATTGGCCTAATGGGGGAAGAGTAGAGAGAGTTGATGACCTCTTTCTTCCTGGATGCAAAACCTTTGGTAATGAGGTGTGCCACATCGAAGGACTTTCTGACCACAGTGGCAATGTGGTGGTCGAAGGAGAGGTTGCTGTCAACCTGTGTCCCCAGATCTCTTATAACACCTTCAATGTTCAGTGGGCTCCCATCGATATGGTAATTAGTGGGAACTGAGTTTTACCCAAAGGGGATGACAAAGCATTTTTTGGCATTAAGCTTAAGGCCATGGTTTCGACACCAGTCATTGGTCTCAGTGAGGCCTTTCTGTAGGATGTCTACATCACTTGGAGAGTTAATAATGGCTCCCAGCTTGCAGTCGTCTGTGAACTTGATCAGCCAGAGTCCCTCTGTGTTGGCCTGGACGTCTGAGAAGTAGATGCCAAACAGGACAGGACCAAGGACCGATCCCGGTGGGACTCCACTTGTGACTGGATGGCAGTCTGACTTGGAGTCAGCTACTTTCACAGCATGGGTTCTATCTGTGAGCCAATTTGCAACCCACCTAGTGATATTGGGGTTGATGTCTAGTTTGGTGAGCTTATCAATAATTCCTAAGTGGTAAATGGTATCAAAGACCTTGGCCAGATTGAGGTAGGCTGTATGAACTTCCTTGCCCTCATCCACAGCTATGGTGACTGACTCACAGAAGTCAACCAGTTTGACCAGGTATGATCTACCTTTCATAAAAGCAAATTGAGTGTGATCTAGAGTTTGGAGATTCCCTATATCTTTGTTAATTAGGTCCATGATGATGTGCTCCATAGCCTTACATATCAGACTCGTCAGGCTAATGGGGCAATAATTCCCAGAGTCTGTAGTTGCTCCCCCTTTATGGAGAGGGATGACTGTAGCAGTGAGCCATTCAGTAGGGACAAATCCTGAGGTGAGGCTGTGACTGAACAGGGAACACAGATGTGGTGCCAGTTCACTTTGTAGTTCATGTAGGACACATCCAGGGATATTTTTGGGTCCCATGGAAGCTGTATTCTTGGCCTTGGACAATGCAGCTTTAACCTGTACTGCAGTAATGCTGGGTGCCTGGCATTTCTCCAGTATTGTGATTGGCCTTTGGGGGGGGGGGTAAAGTCGGCACTGAATCTGTCGGCCAGTATGTTGGCAATTTCTGTTGGCCCAGTATAGGAGGTACCATTGTGCAGTAACTCAGAGCAAACCTGGGAATTGCCATGTACATTCTTGATATAACTATAGAAGGCTTCATGGTTGTTTTTAGTGTCTGCCGCAATTCTGCCTTCGTAGCTGGCTTTAGAGGTTTTGATGAGGGATCTCAACTTTTTGTTGAGGCTAATAAGGGAGTTTTTCCAGTCTTGGGACTTCAAATTTTTCTGCAACAATTTCTTCATTCTATTGTAGATTTTATTAATAGCAGGGGACCACCAGATTGGCTTCATTTTTTGGAGGAGAGCGTCTTGGTTCTGTTGGTTATGGCTAGTTCCATGTTCGTACAGTGCATTGCTGTATGATTCGGCAGTCATGCATCTATTTTACATTGACATGGGTGCCGTGGAAGTTAGCAGCCTCTGTTTTAGGAGCCCAAAGACATCTTTGGAGAAGTTTTCATGGTGGTTACCTTTGAGGGGTGTGTGTGGGTGAGATGTGGATTTCCATGGTGATTAGTTTGTGGTCAGATCTAACCAGGG
>NC_056732.1:926209617-926222117 GCF_019279795.1 Protopterus annectens
TAGTACATTACTGGGATGCCATTTTTCACCCCTAATTTGGCCTGTCTTTCTAAATTCCATGCCACCCACCCTATTATGATTTTGTTTTGAATCTTTCACCTCTCCCCATTGCTGTATTCAGTTTTAGCTGTATTGTTGGCAGCTGGTGTTACTGCTTGGAGGACTATCTCTGTTGCTTCTTCAGCAGTTATCTGACCTGCTTCCGGTCTTGCAAACATCCCTGTTCATTTTATGCTATTTTTTATCATCTTTTGCTAATTACAAGAGCTTTCCTCCTACTTTATAGCACTCACCTAGTCCGTAGCTTGCTTCACTGATTGATTGTTTCTTGCAGGTTTATCAAACCCAGGTGTCATCCTGCTCTTTTCGCCCTTGGTCTGCTCTGGCTCCCTTCACTCCCCTACTCTACCCCCATTCCCATCTACCCCCTCTTTCATTACTTTTACACTTACATAGGCCATGCCCCTTCCTTCCTCCCCTCCAATCAACTAAATTAAACCTGCTCACTTCTTCCTTTTTCCTTGACTTAACTACTTTGTTCTACATTACGGATTTCCCTATCCTTATATTTATCACTATATCTTCCTTTTGCATCATCCATAATTTCCCCTACAGCCAATTGTTTTTATAACATATCCTTTTGGACAGCTACCCATCTATTTTTTTTTTCAAACATATATCACCATATATCACATAGTCATAACTTCCTCAAATTTATTTTCTATAAGCTAACAACAGCAGGACTCTTTTTGAACAATGTATAGAACAACATTTCTACTTTCTTTGTTAATTATTGCACTCACTATTACATCTTGCATTACTTCACATCATACTAATACTGGCTCCATCTTAATTACTCAATCACCCACCAACCCTACCCTCCCAAAACAATAATATAATGTCTCTCCTCTCTTTCCAAGATCCCCTAATTTGCTATACAGCCTGTTAGCCCCACCCCACCTTATTCACTATCGTACAAAACACCATATCTCTATTCAATTCCACTTATGTGTATCTAAATAATTAAAGACCATATTATGCATTGCATCTCAGCTACTAACCAGTGGGGACATTCACCCTAATCCTGGTTCTGCAAGTGTACCTTTAACCTCCCCAATCCAACCCCATACTACAGTAAACTTCCAAAGGGGTACAACTGACCTTCTAATACTTAATATCAATATAGGAAGTGTAGTAAACAAAACTGATGAACTTCACGCAACCTTGTCCATATACTCCCTTGATATTGTCCTTCTCACTGAAACCTGGCTCATGCCACATATTAATGACAATGAGATTCTACCCAAAGGGTATAATCTAGTCAGGAGAGATAGGATAACCAAACATGGTGGTGGGATTGCCATCCTGTACAAAAGCAATCTTACACTTGACACCATAAGCATCAATTGCCCTACATTCAATAATGCAGAGATCCTTTTTTACAAAAGTAAAACTCAAAGCACAAAAGCAACTCAATATAATTGGCACATATATAAACCCTGGTACTAATAACATTGACACTTTAGAAGCAATACTTCACTGGTCTACTCACAATCTTCCCTATGAGACACTTTTACTAGGAGATGTTAATATTGACCGGTCCTCATGTATCCCCCCCTCCCCACCACTCACATTAACCTACATGGTTTAACTCAGCTAATACAGTCCCCAACCAGAATTGATAAATCCTCCAAGAAAGAATCTATTCTAGACTGGAGTCTCACCAATCGAGCCCTATAAATCTGGGACACTACCTGACAGTCTCAGTGACCATCAACCTGCTTTTGTTCTAAGACATGACTTAAAACCCACTAAGATCTATATCCTTCAGCAAATACACTATACAAAATCTTCAAAGTCCAAGACTTTATTACTGCATTAAAATCACAGTAACTGGTCACCGCTACTACATCTTCCTCTAGACAAAACATTGGATTACTTTAACTCTATTTTCCTAAACATACTAAACCATCTTGACCCTACTAGAATTATAAGAACAAAGTCCAATTATGCTTCCTGGCTAACTAAAACTACCCGACAACTTCTAAAACAGAGAGACAAACCTTGGGAAACTTGGCAACAAAACAAAACTTGTTTAAATAGGCAAAAATTTCGGGAACTAAGAAATAAATTAAAAAAAAAACAAATAAGAATTGACAAATGTAACCACTACTCTGGTATACAATCCAAGCACAAATCTGATCCAAGAAAATTCTGGGCAGCCATAAATAAAATACTTCAGCCTGGGAAAACTTCCATCCCACCTCCTAACATTGTTAACTCCACTTCCAACATCACAACACAATTTAATGAGTACTTTACTAACTCTATTCAAAAACTGCATAATGCCACCTCTCCTTCTATTTGTTTTCTCCCAAACTCCAACCCTTGAACAAAATGGTCTCACCTACATCCAGTATCAACTACTACTATTTATAAACATCTAACAAAACTAAAACCTACAGGTCATGCAGCTGACAGACTCCCAGGTGAATACCTTAGAACTGCTGGTGAAGCAATCTCTTACCTGTATCTATACTAATAAACAGGTCCATAGTTGAACAACATATTCCACCCCTCTGGAAAATCTCTTATATCATACCAGTTCAGGTGGCAACTCATCTGACTTTACTAACTACTGCCCTATTGCCATTCTATTCCCCTCTCTAAAATCCTTGAGGAATGCATTCATTCCCAAACACTTCACTACTTACTAACAAATAATCTTCTTTCTGAAACACAACATTGTTTCTTCCCAAGTCACAGTACCACTACTGCTCTTATTAGTTTTGCCAATACCATAAATCAACAGCGTAATACAAGGAATTTTGTCTCTTCCATTTTCTTAGACTTATCCAAAGCCTTTGATACAGTTTCCCATTACAAAGGTCTTATTGCACTGCTCAACACTATATTGGTTCAAAAATTATTTTTCAAACCATCAAGAAGCTGTAAAATGGGAAAACAACCTTTCCCCTCTTCTCTCAGTGAACTTATGTGTCCCTCAAGGATCTATACTGGGAGCCCTGCTCTTCTCTATTTTCACTAACAATCTACATAAAGCTACACTCCATGTCAAACTGATCCAATATGCTGATGATTCTACCCTAATATGTTTTGCCCCAACACTCCACAAATTATGACATATTACCCAACAGTCCTTCTCAGAAATAGAAAAATGGCTTTTTGACTCTAAGCTAATACTTAACCCTAAAAAAAGTCAGCTAATATTGTTCCATCCAATATTGTTCCATCCCTCTAAGGCTACTGACTCAATTCCATCTTTTCAAATTACTTCCTTTGACAATACCCCCATCACACCCATTACCCATACTAAACTTCTAGGAGCAATCATAGACCACAATATGAAATTCATCAAACATATATCACAAACTATCACAAAAGTGCACAAAAAGCTAGGTACCTTCTATAGATGAAAAAATTACCTAACATCTCAAAGTAAAGTTACTTTTTCAAGAACCCACCTTCTCTCCACTCTTTTGTAAGCCTCCTCTGTTCTAACCAATCTGAATAAAGGAGACTTAAATAAACTATCTGCTACTGATTCACCATTTAGATCCCCATCACTGTTTATCCCTTAGAAAGCTATCCTAGTTAGAATTACCAAACCTAATTACTTTTAGCCGACTTACCATGGCCCACCAAATCCTCTATCACCCTACGAAAACCCCTTCCCTACAAGAACTCCTTCATCACTATGCTAGCAGTTGACTACTAAGAAATACCAGTAATAAAAATAATATAATTATAAGCAAATAAAACTCTGAGGACTCTCTATATTCTACTACTGTAGCTAAAGCCTGGAATGCACTCCCTCTTAACATCTGGTCAGTACACAACACATATGACTTTAAGCTCCTTCTTAAGTCACATTTAAATAACTCATGGTTTTGTACTAGTACTTGCTCAGAATAATATCTACAATTCCTCCTAAACTCACTTCCTGTTCTCCTATCTAACCTCATTTGGGCTACCAGTCTATCATGCAGATGGCATTCTTTTTCTTATTTCATCTGCTTAGATGCTTTCTCTTACAGTTTGCTGTATATTCTGGTGTTTCTGCTTATATCACCATCATATACCTTCACCATCAATCACCAATTGAAATATTTTTTTTATCAAATAATATTCCAATTAAGTATGTTTTTACTGTTTCTACTACTTTCATGTTCTGTATCAGCCAAACCCTAGTCATAGGTTCACAGGTTCATAGGTAGGTACTAGGCTAGTGGCCCTAGGGCCTATATAAGCCTAGCCAAAAAGGTACCCTGGCTTTCGCCAACCAAGGCAATTATTTTCCTGTGCCCCTGTTGAGCAGAGCCCCAGAAGTGATCCCTGGGGTGAATTTCCTATTTCCCATCCAATCATCAAGATTTTTTTGAAGAGTGATAATGAGGAGCTTTGTTTGATATAGATAGGTGGTTTGTTCCAGAGAATGGGAAGTCTCTGGGACAGGAATCTATCCCTCCAGCATGTTCTGCTTATTGTGGTGATAAGGTTTAGGTCCCTAGAGCGTGCAGCTCAGAGGTATTGGGATTTCTTTAACTGGAGCATGTCCAACAGGTCTGTGTTTGACATAGCTTTATATGTTATGCAGAGATCGCCTCTGAATAGGTGACATGCGATGGAGTAAAGCTGGAGTTTTTTGAGATGGTCTGAGTGGGGCATCTGCTTGAGGCTGGTAATCCTCTTTGTGAGGTGTTTCTGTGGCCTTTCCAGTTGTTGTAGATGTCTTGTGAGGTACATACCAAAAGGGGCATTGTACTCTATAATGGGTCTAATGAGTGATGAGTAGAGGGGAACAACGACCTCTTTTTTCCTAGATGAGAAACCTTTTATGATGAGGTGTGCCACATGGAAGGATTTCCTGACTACTGTGGCAATGTGATTATCAAAGGAAAGACTACTGTCCACCTGTGTCCCAAGGTCTTTTATCACATTTTTGGTGTTAAGTAGACTACCACCTATGTGGTAGCTCATGAGTTTTTACCAAAGGGGATGACAATGCACTTTTTGGCATTGAGCTTGAGGCCATGGCTTTGACATGAGGCATCTGTCTCAGTGAGGTCCTTTTGTAGGATGTCCACATCGTTAGGAGTTTCATTTATGGCTCCTAGTTTGCAGTCATCTGCGAACTTTGTTAGCCAAAGACCTTCTGTGTTAACCTGTATTTCAGAAAAGTAGATACCAAACAGGAGAGGACCCAGGACTGATCCCTGTGGTACTCCACTTGTCACTGGTCTAAAGTTGGATTTGGAGTCTGCTAATTTCACAGTGTGGGTTCTGTCAGTGAGCCAGTTGGCAACCCATCTTGTGACATAGGGATTTATACCTAGTTTAGTTGAGTTTATCTATAATTCCAGAGTGGGTGATGGTGTCAAAAGCCTTGGCAAGATCTAGATAGGCTGCGTGAGCCAACTTACCCTCGTCTACAGCTTTGGTGACTGCATCAAAGAAGTCTATCAGGTTTAGGAGACATGATCTGCCTTTTACAAACCTGAAATGGGTGGGGTCCAGAGTTTGGAAATTACCAATTGCAGACCAAGCTCATTAGGCTAATGGGGTGGTCGATCCTGGGGTCTATGGTGGCTCCCCCTTTGTGGAGTGGGATAATAGTATGTGTCTTAATTCTGTTTCCTAATTAATCTTGTTGCCCTGACAAAGACATCCATTTTACTACAAATGTTGTCTTAGTTAAATGTTGGATTTTTTATCTTCACTTCTTTAGAATTTTACTATATGCTCCCTATACTTACAATGTTGTTTATCAATGTATTTTTATTGCATTTAATAAAAGTTTTTAATGCTGTATGTTTTGTATGTTTTTATTTTAAATTTCTGTGTACTACTGTTTGGAGATTTTCTCACCGGGCCCCCGCTGAAAATGGGCAATCCTGCTCAAGCGGACATTTCCCAGTACACAAATGTAAACAAATAATTAAATACATGATAACTATATATTAAATACAGTGTGTGAAATGTTAAAAATTCTGAGGTAAAAAAAGGAAACCTACAATTTAGAAGCCCAAAGTTTTAAAACTGGTAAAATAGAGACATGTTCATTCAGTCCAGGGAAAACTGAGGCATTAAGTGTCACTTGCCAAATAAGTTCCCTATATTCAATTCTTGTTTATCAAGACCCTCATCAGTTAGAGAGGGGAACAATTTCTAATATTCCAAATAAGAAGTTGTGATAATGAATTGTGTGTGCCTAAAAAGGGAATTATTTATATTACATTTCGAGATGGCAAAAATGTGTTCACAAATTCTCTTTCGAAAAGATCTTTCAGTTTTGCCAATTTGAAAACCATGACATCCAGAACAGAGTCCAATATAAATCACCCCTTTTTATGACCAATTACCTTTGGCCAGGTGTATAGTAAAATCGAAAATATTACTCAACCTAAATGACTGCTGTTCAAGGATGTATATGAACTGACTACAAGCCCCACATTTACATGTACCCTTAGTAGTCCTAGTTATATTTATAATAAACAGGTGTTCAAACATATATTTAAAATGTTTGCTCATTTTCTACACAGATGTTGGGGATTCACCTACTAGTTTAAGCACCTCACCACCCACTAGTTTAAACACCTCATCATGAACTCATCATCAACTCGAAGAATATTCTGATTTCTAATAAGAATATCTTTTACAGCCCTACAATAAGAGTTGTATGTAGCTACAAAAAATAAATAAATAAAAAATAACAGATCTGTCATTTGTATTGATATCACTATTATTACCCCTTCCACTAGGTGGTATCTCCATTCCAAGTAGTGGGTTCAATCTAGAATGTCCACTTTGACACACTTCATCCCATATTTTAACAAGAAATGTTTTGGGATATCCCCTTTCCAAAACATATTAAATATTTTGCCCACCTCTTAACAAAAAATGTCAAACTTTGAATTCATCCTAGCCACCATCAGTAATTGTCCTTTGAAAACATTTTTTACAGTATTGGCAGTAGCAACTATCAAAATGTAGGTAACTGTTTGAGAGAGTAGACTTTCTAAATAAAGCTGAACAAAATTGTTTATTGGTTTCATCCAGTAATATAGTAACATAAAGTAATCTTCTTTCTCAATAGTATGTTGGTGTGTGAAATTGAGAAAAGAGGTAGTT
Organism: Protopterus annectens; assembly: GCF_019279795.1. Lineage (NCBI taxonomy): Eukaryota > Metazoa > Chordata > Ceratodontiformes > Protopteridae > Protopterus > Protopterus annectens. Next base: position 926,216,770 of record NC_056732.1, read on the forward strand.
TGATTAGTATATTGAATAAAATCATCCACTTCAAGGGGTGAACCTTTCCACAAAATAAAAATATCATCCAGGTAGTATAATTAGGTAGACCAATGGTTTAAAAAAATTTGAATTCAAAATAAGAATATTCTGCCATGTATACATAACTAAATTAACGTATATTGGAGTATAACAAGCACCCATGTATCTGTTGAAAATATTCACCCTCAAAATATAAAAAATACTACAAAGGATAAATTCCATTAAAACCATGATGAAGTTAATAGTATCACTGTCCAACTTGTTTAATTCAATAAAAGCTGAGTGACAGTACTCTAAACCAGTTTGGTGGGGTATACGTGTTAAAAGATCTATAACATCTATAGTGGGAAAACTACATTTTTCACAATAGTAATCATGTTTGATTTTAGTTAAAAAAATCCTAGGAATCTTTTAAGATGTGGGCCACTAACCGTAAAAGATCTTCCAGAATACGATCCACATAAACTGCCATTCGTATGTTTTAGAACCTTGACCTGCTACAATGAGATGATATGGAGGTTGCAAAATCATTTATGTATTTTGAGTATTCCAAATACTGCAGGTATCAAGGGGGTATTGTTACATAAAAAATCATAGGTCTCCTCTGAAATAATACCCTGCAATAGGGCATCCTCAAGAAATAAATCAATCCTTTTGTAAACCACAAAAATTTCATTCCTAGAAATAATCTCATATTTATGACCATCCATTTTATCCACAATAACATTGCCTCCACCTTTGTCAGGTTTCATAATAAGTAGGGTCTATCCTTTGTGTATTTAAAAATTCTTTTTTTTCCTTAGACAAATTATAATAATGAGGGGTGTAGGGTTTGGTTAATTGTATAATTCCATTTCACACCATTTTTTAAACGTACCCAAAATTGGGTTTAAGGCTGGATTAAAAGTGCTTTTATCTTAAAAGTAGATTTACAGAGAACATAACATTATTGTCTATACATTTATGTAAGTTCACCTAAAATTAAGCTTCTTGGTAAATAGTTAGAGCTCAGTAATAGAGTCAGATACATCTAACTTAGGGTAGGGTACAAATTTAAATCCTTTGCTAAACAATGTAAAATGTGGCTTGGTTATAGCCATTTCAGTGTAAGTAAAAATGTTAAAACTGTGAAAAGAATGCATAATGCTACCAAGATTGGTTAGTATAATACTTTTAGAGGGGGGTGGAACAAACAGATGTATTGTCTAAGTATAAAAATTGAGTTAACTTTTTTTAGAGTTCACATACTCAGCAATTTTCTTTTTTTGTTAGTGTGTCATCGATATTTTTTAGGGATATTGTGTACTGAGCAAATATTTTCAATACAGCGTTTTTAGGTAAGTTTGTTTAGTTGATGTATGCATTAGTCAAATGTGTATTCAAGTCATTTACCCACACACACACACACACACACACACACATGTATGTATATATATATATATATATATATATATATATATATATATATATATATATATATATATATATATATATATATATATATATATATATATATATATATATATATATATATATATATATAGGTTCATAGGTGTGTACTAGGCTAATGGCCCTGGGACCTTTACAAGCCTAGCCATAGGATTACCCTGGCATAGTGCCACCTGGCCTTAGTTTGCAGTGCCTCTGTCGAGTAGAGCCACTGGAGTTATCCCCACGGTGAGTTTTCTGTTTCCTGTCCATTCATCAAGATTTCACTTGAAGACGGCCAGTGAGGTGCTCTGTTTGACATGTATGGGAAGTCTGTTCCATAGCATGGGTAGTCTCTGGATTTTGAACCTGTCCCTCCAGCGTGTTCTGTTCATTGTGGTAATGAGGTTGAGGTCTCTGGAGCATGTGGTGTAGAGGGATTGGGATTTCTTTAGATGTAGCATTTCTAACAGAGCTGAGTCAGACATGACTTTGTAAGTTAAGCAGAGATTGCCTGTAAGCAGGCGATATGAGACAGAGAACATTTGGAGCTTTCTGAGTCTGTCCATATAGGACAAGTGTTTAAGGCCTAGGATCCTCTTTGTGAGGTACTTTTGTGGCCTCTTCAGTTGTTGCAGGTGTCTAGTGAGGTACATGCCAAATGGGGCATTGCACTCGATGATTGGCCTAATGAGGGAAGAGTAGCGGGAGACGATGGCCTCTTTCTTCCTGGATGCAAAACCCTTAGTAATGAGATGTGCCACATAGAAGGACTTTCTGACCACAGTGGCAATGTGATGATCAAAAGAGAGGTTGCTGACAACCTGTATTCCCAGATCTCTTATAATGCCTTCTGTGTTCTGTGGACTACCATCAGTGTGGTAATTCATGGGAACCATGTTTTTCCCAAAGGGGATGACAACACATTTTCTGGCATTGAACTTAAGGCCATGGTTCTGACACCACCAGTCATTGGTCTCAATGAGGCCATTCTGTAGGATGTCAACATCACTTGGGGAGTTAATAATAGCTCCCAACTTGCAATTGTCTGTGAAATTTGTCAGTCAGAATCCCTTTGTGTTGGCCTGGACTTCAGAGAAGTAGATACCGAACAGGAGAAGACCCAGGAACGAACCCTGTGGAACTCCACTCATGAGTAGTCGGTAGTCTGACTTGGAGTCAGCTACTTTTACACTGTGGGTTCTATCTGTGAGCCAGTTTGCAACCCACCTAGTGATATTGGGGTTGATGCCAAGCTTAGTGAGTTTTCAGAGTGAAGAATGGTATCACAAGATTTGGCCAGATCAAGGTAGGCTGCATGAACCACCTTGCCTTCATCCACAGCTTTGTTGAATTACTCAAAGAAGTCGACCAAGTTGAGCAGGCATGATCTACCCTTCACAAAACCAAACTGTGTGGGATCCAAAGTTTGGAGATTTCCTATATCCTTGTTTATTAGGTCCATGATAATGCATTCCATAGCTTTGCATATCAGACTAGTCAGGCTAATGGGGCGATAGTTCCCAGGCTTTGTAGTCACTCCTCCTTTGTGGACAGGGATGACTGTAGCAGTGCACTATTTGGTAAGGGCAAAGCCTGAGGTAAGGCTGTGATTGAACAGGGCACACAGGTGAGGTGCCAGTTCATTCTGTAGTTCATGTAGAACACAACCAGGGATATTGGCAGGCATGACAGAGCTGCATTCTTGGCCATAGACAGTGCTGTTTTAACCTGTGCAGCAGTAATACTGGGTGCCTGGAATCTACTGGTGTTGTGATTAGTCCTTTGGGGAGGGGAAAAGTTGGTACTGAATCTGTCGGCCAGTATACTGGCAATATCTGCTGGCTCAAGTATAGGATGTGCCATTGTGCAGTAGCTCAGAACAAATCTGGGTATTGCCATGGAGATTCTTTGCAGAACTATAGAAGGCCTTCAGGTTGTCTTTACTATCTGCTGCTTTTCTGTTTTCATAGCTAGCTTTACACGATTTGACGAGGGATCTCAACTTTTTGTTGAGGCTGATAAGGGTGTTTTTCCAGTCTTAGGACTTCACCTTATTCCACATCAGATCCCTCCTTCTGTTGTAGAGGTTGTTTATGGCATTGGACCACCAGATTGACTTCCTTTTTTTGGAGGAGAGTGTCTTGGTTCTATTGGGTATAGCGAGATCCATGCATTTGTGCACATGTTTGTACAGTGCATTGGTGTATGATTCTGTGGTCACACAACTATTCTCCATATGCACAAACCAGCCGCATATATATATATATATATATATATATATATATATATATATATATATATATAGTTTGAAATATATACATATATATATATATATATATATATATATATATATATATATATATATATATATATATATATATATATATATATATATGGATTCCTATTACAAGAATGGAAGTTCACTACTACGAACTTGTAATAGGAAGCCTCACTTCTGCGAAAGTTCACTTTAACGAAAGTGAACTTTTGCATAAGTGCACTTCACCGAAAACACCGCAGCACAGCGGAGAACATAAAAAACAAGCAATGTCCTCCACTTTGGTGCAATAGTCACGGACCTTAGGGTTAGGGCATGGGTTAGGGTAAGGGGATAGTTAGTAAAGCTATCCCCTTACCCTAACCCATGCTCTAACCTTAAGGTTCGTGACTATCGCACCATAGTGGAGGATATTGCTATGCCCTTCACTGCGCTGCAGTCGTCAAGGACCTTAGGGTTAGGGTACGGGCTATCCCCTTACTATGACCCATGCCCTAACCCTAAGGTCCGTGAGTACTGCACGGAAGTTCAGTACAACATCCATTCATTGTACTGAACTTCGCATAAGTACACTTTCGATTAAGTGCAATTTCTCTGCAGTGAGCATTCAATGCACTATTTTGAATTAGTGAAAATTCGATCTAGTGTATGGAACCCATATATATATATATATATATATATATATATATATATATATATATATATATACAGAAACACTAGAGAATCTTAATCTACTGAAATGCCAAATTTCAGTACGTCGAGAAGGAATAAGTGAAAGTGCAGTCACACGAAACTGCAGTATGTCGACTACGGAAATGCTGAATCTACTATTGTGGTGTCACGTTCGTGATGTGTGGTGCTGTTTATGGATTTATCTGGGGTTTTAGGTAAGTGGTCTTTGTTTAATGGTATTGGATAGGAATGTTAGTGTGTGTGGTGGTGTTTTTTGTGCGTTTGTGTGTTTAGTGCAACCTCGGAGTTAGTATATATAAGTGGGGGGGACGCGTGCAGCCACCACATAGGAGGTCCAGGGAGGCTTGCCCCATGCTTATAGGTAAGGTAGGTGTGTGTGTGTGTGTGTGTGTGTGTGTGTGTCTGTGTTATGTTGTGTTTTTGTGCGTTGTTTTGTTTCTTTTAGTGTAGTTAGGTATGTGTGTGTGTTTGTGTGTGTGTGTGTGTGTGTGTGTGTGTGTGTGTGTGTGTGTGTGTGTGTGTGTGTGTGTGTGTGTGTGTGTATGTATGGTCACGATTGTGATGTTGATGTTAGCGGTTTTGTATTTTCGTCTATGGGTATACTGAAATATATATATATATATATATATATATATATATATATATATATATATATATATATATATATATATATATATATATATATATATATATATATATATATATGATAGATATGGAATACATTAACTATGTTGAATGCACTGAATGTTATATAACAAAACATCAACCTCAAAACGTCAAAACACAATAAAGTAAAAGAAGTTAAAAAAGATGTAAACATTCTGTACAGGGTCAAGCCCCCTCCCTCACCCACTGCTACTTATGTGTATACATATATATATATATATATATATATATATATATATATATATATATATATATATAT